>NC_133650.1:273048192-273347989 GCF_009905375.1 Apium graveolens | reverse complement strand
GCTGCTGAAAAAAAGGCTGTTGTAAAAATCAGATGACTGTTGGTAATTTTTGTACGTATATGTTTTGATGCAAAAAATAAAAATAATGATGCTTTTGGAAGGTTTGATGGTAAATCAGCATCGCTTCCCGCAACAGCTGAAAAGCAGCTTTTTCTAAAGCTTGGGGACTTACTTTCTCTAACAGCAGCTTTTAGGCCAAAAGCATTTTTCGAAAAAGCAGCTTTTAAATTTTAACAACCAGTTTTTTAACTGCTTTTCAGCGAAAAGCTGCTGTTGCTGTCTGCAACAGCAATATCAAACACAGCCTACATCTACTCACATTCATTTCTTTATGCCACTATACATAATATATACATTAAAAATTAATAGATCTCACCATTTTATCTATCTCTTATAATATTTTTACTAAATTATATTTTTTAATAATTTCCGCACCGAATCCCACAATGTAAAAAATTTAATGAGTGAAAAACTCGAAGGTACAAGCATTTTATGAAATTGTTGTTACTTTGTAATAAAGTTAAAATGTCATAAACCCCATTATCTATCTATCTATTATTTATTTATATTAATAATAGCCCAACATTGGGCAATATTGATGAGACATTTTATTATCTCAAAAATCATGAGACATTTTATTCTTTATAAAATGTCTAATTTTGCCCTTAGAATTGGTGAGACATAAAATTCAACTTAAATATCTAATTTACCTCTCTTTTCATAAATTGTATAAAATTTGTTATTAAAGGGAATCGAACCCAGGTTTTCAAGTTACAATATAAGTACGTGTGATCGAGACTTATTGTTACCTCAAAATTTTGAGACATTTTGTTATTCGTAAAATATCTAATTACTCTTAAAAGTTAATAAGACATAAAATTCAATTTTTTGATCATAAAATCTTTATATTTGATAAAAATACAATAACTTTTTATTAAAAAATTATAAGTTTTAAGTAATTATAAATGTGTTGATGAATACATAATTAAAATATACATAGTATTATATTTTTTTTTAAAAATAAAAATAAAAATATTCACGGGTATAAAGAGCCATTAACTTAGCTTATTTCGAATTCAAAATTAGTACTTCACTTATTTATAAAGATACTCGAAATTGACAATGTGATCCAGCATAAAGTAATCGTCATTATCCAGTTTTATAGGTTCAAAATTACGATCTCGATAAAAACATCTTACAAATACGACAAATTTTTGTAAATACTATATAGATAAGGATTGATGTGTTTGATACTCTTTTTTGTAAAATCAAGTTAATAACTACTCCCTCCGGCGCGGAGTTTAAGAAAAATGATAAAATAGTGGAGAAAAGTTAAAAAAATGAGTAAAGTAGTGGGACCGATTAATATTATATATAAAGTGGGTATAGTGGAGAGAAGTAGTGGATGTTAAAAAATAATAAAACCTTACCATTTATGGAAAGTTTTGAAATGTAACAATTGGAAGGACATCCAAAAAGGAAAGTGTAAAACAAATGTGAGGACAGAGGGAGTAATAGGTATCAAACTTACTAACTTGATCGGTGATAGGTTATTATTTTTCGGACTTAACTTGGTTTCTAAAAAATACTCAAAATTTGAAATTAGTCTTCACCAAATTTGATATGATTACATAATACACACACATAACATACACACACAACATACACACAACATACACACAACATACATACATACATAAAAACAAACATACATATATACATACATACATACATACATACATACATATATATATACATACATACATACACATGTATGTGAGAAAGATGGGTCTGAGTCATCCTCACGTGACAATCCCGAAATCGAAGAATTTTACATGTAAAATTTTAAGGGTGTATTTGTAAATTCGATCATATTTTATATATTTCCTTATACATTATATGAGAAAATAGTCTATATATCAAGATTTTATCTAAGGTCATCCACATGTGCAAATTATATATACAAGATGAGATTCAGTCTTAACGTGTAAATCCACCTCCCAACTCATATATACTTTGGTTCAACATCGTTTATTAAAATATAGTTAAAATTATTGAATACACATAATTTATAACGAAATATATTTATTACATTTTATAATTATTTTTTAAACAATTTAAGACAAGTGGTTTAACAAATATATAACTTAAGTTCTACACATATGTTGAACAATAGTTATACTTGTGTAGATCAAATAGATAAAATAATTTTACATTGGTTATTAATAAAATTATATTAAATTAATAATGTTTCCTTTTGCATAACCAAATTTAATATTGATGAACCTTAGAAGGATAGTTCAAAATTATGAAATATATATTAACAAAATTTTAACAACGGTTTTACACATAAATATTAAATAAATAAATTTTGATATCTTTGTGCTCTAATTTGATATTGATGAACTTTAAAAGGATATTGAAAGATTAAATTATGTATTCAATTAAATTCCAACTATTATTTAATAAATTAAGTTGAATTTACGTGTGTGCGGGCACGTGTGCTGCATGTGTGTCATTTACAATATATTATCTAATATTATAAGAAAAGATTAAAATTATAACACATAAAATTCGAAATGATTTAAATGACGATATTAATTCATAACTCAAGATCAAATTTTAGAAAATAACCCGTGACTTGCACGGGTTTTTATGCTAGTATAGAGTTAAATGCCAAAACATAATCAACAGTCATTAAGTCACTCTCAAATATAGTATAAATTATTAATTTTTAGTAATTTAATGTGAATTAATCTTCATATCTGGTGTTACGGAAATTTTAGGCGTTCCAAGACGACGGGGTACTTACGAGAGATTAATTGGTAAGTCGTAGATTAATCAGACAATTAATCGGCACATTAATTCGATATATATATATATATATAGATATATATATTAATATATAATATTTAAATTTTATAATTATCTAATAATTAGTAAGTCAAATATTTGTTTGATAAAGAAAATAAAATAACATTAAATAATATCTACCATTTGACACTCATACAAATTAATTAACGGATTTGAAATATTAAATATATTTCAAATCTCACTTTTTAACTAATTAATATATTATTTTATATTTTATGTAAGAAAAAAAATATAAACTTACTAGTTATTTATCACACAATTCTTTTTATTAAAAATTGACATAATATTTTGTAAATTTTTGTAAATTAATAAATTAAAATCATTAAAAACTTGAAAATTACATGTTTTTAATTATGTTCCGCCTAGATCGTTTTAAACCGATTTTAAGAGCAATAATAATATCCATAGAAGTACAGAAGAAAGTGGATTGAGAGAGCATATTTTCTAATAAATTTATTATATAATATTAAAAAATGGACATGAGAATGATCTCATTCAAATTCATTGTGATTATAAATTCCTTCTATATAAATTAATGACATTTTTGTAAATAGTAATCACTATTTTTGAAACTAATCTTAAAATTAAAAATTTAAATATTATGACCTTATGTAGTATCATAGTCCCTAAGGCCAATTCAGTATATGATACTCGTAATATTAATTAAAAGGGACCAGTATTGTCATCCTCAAATATATAATACTTATAATAATAATTTAAAAGGGACCAGTAATTCTTATAGTTAAGGTGAGAAAAAAGAATTTTTATAATAAATTTAAGTGATTGTAGTCTGGAGTCTCTTTAAGCAAAAAGTTTTAAGAAACATTTCAAAGTTAAGAGTCATTCAAGGAGCAGTGTTAGAATTGCTTGCCATAATTATTTGGGCATAAAACAGATAAACCGATAAAAGTAATTAAATTTGTCGTAGAATAAAAATTAGAATGTGTTAATAAGTAATATTAGGATTTGTGAGTTTCGAGTTTTAATCGTGTTCAGGACTATTTAATGCTAGAATTTGTGAGTTTCGAGTTTTAATCGCGTTCGGGACTATCGGTCTTTGCAAGATGCCTAATTATTTATGTGTAATAAAAAGTCAAGCCAAAAAATGTAATTTTAAGTTGAGGGGTTGAATCATTTATATAGAGATGAATCTAAAGTTAGACTTGTGTTGCGAGAATTGGTGGACAAGTGTCCAACTTAGATGATGATTAAAAATCCTATAATGGAAGAAACTCCAAAACCTTCTGTGTAAGACTTTGAATCCGTTTACGACATATGTCTCTACTTTTTCAGACGTATTGTGTCTATACAGTGAATAATTTGTATTGGTGGACTTTGACGACCAGCATGAGTTTAGACTAAACATATATGTGCTGGATTTTAAACAAGTAATTTAAATATAATTAATGTAATATTTAATATTTTTTTAGGATATATTTTCTATCTCTTCAAGTCAAGAGTTATTCAAGGAGCATGTTAGAAATGCTCGCCATAATTATTTGTGAATAAAACAGATAATACTGACAAGAGTAATTAGATTATTAGAATTTTTAAATGTTAGATTTGTGGGGCAACTCATGGATAGGTCTCATCACACATGGATTTGTTCCCGAATTCACATTATTTTACAAAATTATGTACCGGTAACAGAGTCATATAAAGTAGACTACCCATACTTGACAAATATAAACTTTCTATATGACATTAGCATTTTTAGCTTCCTCAGCTTCTCTGTTCTTCAAACCCTTCAAAGTTTTTCTCCAACCAAAATAGGTTCCAAACAGTAACCCCATTTCTTCAAGGCTCCTCCCTTGTGTTTCAGGAAGTAATGTGAATATAAATATCCATGCCACTCCTGCAATAGCTGCAAATAAATAGAATGCCCCTGCTATACTTATGGCTTTGTATAGCGACAAAAATGTCATCGAGATAATTCCACTTGTACCCCTGTTAACAGCTACTCCAATGCTACATCCTTGGGCCCTTAGTCTTAATGGGAACACCTCTGAACTATAAACCCATGCAATTGGACCTAGCCCAATAGAAAACGTGCCCACGTATGCTAAAACTCCGAAGATTGCCAATGCCACGGCCCAATGAACTGTGTGATCTGAGTGGTCAATAACAGCCAAGGATGTTCCCAGGAGAGTTAAGGATATGATCATTCCTCCCATGCTTGTGAGAAGCAATGGACGTCGTCCGATTCGATCGAGTAAAAATGTAGCTACTAGGATGAAGAGTGTCTTCGAGATTCCAACAGCTATTGTTGCTAGCAGTTTTAAGTCGGTACTCGTGATTCCAGCCTTTTCGAAAATTCGAGGACTGTACAAAACAACAGCGTCTATGCCACTTGATTGTTGGAAAAAATGTAGACCAACGCCAGCAATGAACGCGTGACGGACTGATGGTGTAGGATGGAGAAGCAACTCTTTCCACACTGCCTCGTCATTCCTCCGTTTAGGCATTACAACGATATCGTCGTTGCATTCTTCGGGTATGCCAGCAGCCTGTTTGATGTCGGATAATCTAAGGCGAGATTCTTCTTTGGAATCTGAGGTTTTGTCTAGGACTTGTCTAGCTTCGCCGAGACGGCCTTTCATGACGAGCCAACGAGGTGATTCGGGCATGCCTAGGACACCAATCGCTAAACCGATTGAAGGTATTGCTCCGATTCCAAGCATGAATCGCCAGCCCAAGTTGGCAGGGAGTTTGGAAAATGCATAATTCGAGACATATCCGAGCAGTACACCTGTTTACAGAACAATAAATGATAAATTAAAAGTGTATACCTGCAATCTTATGGTACCGTAACACAGCTTAATTCATTGTTACATTTGGTCCCATTATTCGGTCACTGCAGGGAGACATTTAAAATCCGGGGAATGATCTAGGAAATTTTATGACAAGGGCACAAAAAATATTAACATACTTAATGTAAGAAGATGAAGTCAAATGCACCATTTCATTAACAAACAAGCCCGTTTATGACTTGAACATCCTGTTATAGCAATAAACACTTCTAATATGAATTCACCTGTACACTAACTCATATACCACATTTTTTTAATAATATTTATGAGGTTATATGCAAATATTTAAATAAAAAACGGTAAAAAAAAGGAAAAAATATAATATGGGATTATGTGCCCTCTTGGGCCTTAAAATAGATCCGTCTATGTTAAAATCCATCATCCCCAACCAAACTTTCGATAAAATAGGATAAAATTGGAATTAAAATCGTTCATCATATAAGAGTAATAGAAACTAATTGGGATGAAATATAGATATTACTAGAAGTCGATTTTATAAAATGTTGCATATGGATACTATATGCATTTAGAAAAAAAAAATCTAGGTTCCACCGTTGAAAAGTATTGTAGCCAAATGTTGCAAAGTTAGAGCCACAGTCCACAAAATTATGTTTGTAAATATTTTTCTAAATATTGTCACCACTATTGCATGTGATCTCTCTTTGTCAATACTAGTGGGAAGAGAGCAGTGACCATTATAGAAGCAACGACAAAGCATTCATCGATTATATGAGGTACAAAATGTACATATGTGCTAAACTTAAATGGCAAATATTCTTGATGCACTGTTTTTTCCTTGTTAATAATAATCTCAATGCACTGTTGAGATGACCGTCACAAACAACAATCCATATATTGTGTCCTCAGTTTCATATTTCAAAAGTTTTTTTTGTGTCTTTCTATATATACTGTGTGTAATAAAAATTTCATATATTTTATGTGGCCTTGAGTGATGTAAGATGGGACTGGGGAGCTTAACATGATATCAGAGTAGATTGATTTAAAAAAAAATTCAAACTTGAGTATTTCTGCCTCGATTTATTTAATATAAATATTGGATTTTATTATTATTTATTATAAGTAGTAACAAAACGTGTCGTAGAATGGATTCTATCATTTACTAGTGCAGATAATCTAACAATTTACATGGATTAGGAATCATGATTGACTAAAGATAGTTTACATGCAAACATGACTTAAGAAGTAAAAACTATCAATAACTTGACGTACCGATATTAATGAAAACTTCCGGGAATGAAGTAAGAAATCCACGAGATGATGCTGGAGAAACCTCGGCCGTGTACACCGGAGCAATCATGAGGGCATAACCTACTCCGATTCCGGCGACGAATCGACCAAACATCAGAAATGAATAGTTGGTTGCAAATCCCATAAGTATTGCTCCAACAAAAAATATAGCACCGGCTAGCACCATTGTGTAACGCCTGCCAATCCAGTCGGAGGTTCTTCCGGCAAGAGCAGACCCAACAAGTGAAAAGAAGTTAATTATTCCGACAACAATCTCCAGTTTTACGTCCGACACATGGAGCTGATCTTTTATGTAAATTGCTGCTCCACTCATCACTCCAATATCTTCGGACGCAAAATGCATAAAACATAAAATTTCACTATTATTATATTTTGAATTTCCATTATTTTAACAATAAATAATAACACAAAAAACTTGCATTGCACAACTATAAAAGTTCATTATTATATAATGGAGAATTTATATGCCGCTTATAAGTAAAAATATGTACATTTTTAACGTATAAGTCACTTATAAGATATCTCAACGAGTCATATTGAAGTTATATATATAAGAATCTTTGTCACTCGAAACTCTGTTTCGAAGTGCATCACTATGACAGCATGCACTGCAACTTGTTTACTCTTCTAAAAACATCAACATGTTAGTAGATAATCTAAACTAATTAAGTTAATCATATCATATATTTTGTGCTACCAGGTTATTGTAGAAAAGAAAGCACACGCATTTATAATGAAGAGAAAGATTGAAGGAGGGAGTTTACCATAACCAAGCAAAACGGAAGTCATGGAAGCTAAAATAGCGCAACCAAAAGCATATTTATTTCGTTTAGGTTTCTTGACAGCATCAAATATTACAGGTGATCCTACATCTTTAGAGCCGCCGGAATCGTCACCGGAAACATTGAAAGCTCCAGCCATCTTTAAGAGAGATGAAGAGCTAAGTACTGTTTTAGGGTACAATGTGGCACATGAACATGGAGTGTGATAGAAATTGCTACAAGTTGGGAGTTGGGACCGATTTAAATAGACTTGGCATGGGCACAATAATAAAAGTTATATTTTTATTTGGCCATCGAACTATTACTGGTTTTCAATTTGGTCACCATACAATTGGTGACTAAATTTCTACATATTCATTTTCTTTTTTTGGAGTTCTTGGATTACGCATACAAGAAAAGAGGGATTATTTTAAAATTGAATAAATTGTGTTTGTACAAAAGAAGAACTACATCGGTCCCATCTATTTTACGTGCATCACTTTTTTTTTATGGTGTTCCAAAAATAATAAATCTATTTTTAATATTAATTTAAGAGTATAACACATGTTTCATTCATTTCATTTGTGTAACTATAAACATATATGTTATTGATAGCTCTGGTGGCGGGGCTGCTCCTTCGACGCCGTGCCTGGATCCTTCGCCGCTGTGAAGGTGTAGCTGTGGTGGGACTCCTACAAAACAATTCCGGAATGGGGGTTTTGATTCCACAGCGCCTTCGGTGTGAGAGTAAAAACTCGCTTTTGGGGAAGATGAAGATATATATGAATACAAGGTGGTTGTGTGTGTATATGAGTGTGAGAGAGTGATTAACCCCGAAACCTTACCTTATTGGGCTATTTATAGCCTAAGGATAGGGTTTTGAGGTTGATACCTTTGAATCGTAGCCATTGGTTCTAGGAGCGGAGGACATCTGGCTGGAGTGGATGTTTTACACGTGTCAGCGCGGGACTGCGTGAGGAATATTCTGAGGATCCTCTGACACGTGCCCTGATTATTCCCATAATTGATGGGTGACAGTTGTCCCTATCATGTGCTTAGGAAAGTGCCTCACGTGCTGGGATTTCCCAAGATTTGGATTGCAGGACTGGGTTAGTTAAGACTAGTAGTGTGCGGGACTGGACTGAATTAGGAGTCCAGGCCTAGTCCTTGTAGGACCTACATATATTATCATGTGCCCCCACTCCATTATGCAGATTTTCTGGATGGGGGAGTAAGGTTGGCTTTGCTTGAAGAACATGAGCTTTTGATTGCCCCAGTCCGGATTGCGCTGAGTTCGGCCAATCAGGGCTAATGTTAGTTGTCTTTAGAAGAATTTGAGCTTTTCTTGCCCCAGCCCAGATTGCGTGGAGTTCAGCCAATCAGGACTAAGGTTGGTTGTCTTTAGAAGAATTTGAGCTTAGTTTGCCCTCCAGTCCGGATTGCGTTGAGTTCAGCAAATCAGGATTAAGGGTGGTTGTCTTTAGAAGATTTTGAGCTTTGCTTGCCCTCCAGTCCAGATTGCATTGAGTTCAGCCAATCAGGACTAAGGGTTGTTATCTTTAGAAGAGTTTGAGCTTTGTTTTCCCTCCAGTCCGGATTGCGTTGAGTTCAGCCAATCAGGACTAGGTTGGTTGTTTTTAGAAGAATTTGAGCTTTGTTTGTTCTCTAGTCCGGATTGCATTAAGTTCAGCCAATCAGGACTAATGGTGGTTGTCTTTAGAAGATTTTGAGCTTTGCTTGCCTTCCAGTCCAGATTGCGTTGAGTTCATCCAATCAGGACTAAGGGTTGTTGTCTTTAGAAGAGTTTTAGCATTTTTTATCCTCCAGTCCGGATTGCGTTGAGTTCAGCCAATCAGGCCTAAGAGTGGTTGTCTTTAGAATAGTTTGGACTTTGCTTGCCCTCTAGTCCGGATTTCGTTGAGTTCAGCCAATCAGGACTAAGGTTGGTTGTTTTAGAAGAATTTGGGCTTTTTTGCTCTCCAGTCCGGATTGCGTTGAGTTCAACCAATCAGGACTAAGGGTGGTTGTCTTTAGAAGAGTTTGAGCTTTGCTTGCCCTCTAATCTGGATTGCGTTGAGTTCAGCCAATCAGGGCTAATATTAGTTGTCTTTAGAAGAATTTGAGCTTTTCTTTCCCCTTAGCCCGGATTGCGTTGAGTTCAGCCAATCAGGACTAAGGTTGGTTGTCTTTAGAAGAATTTGAGCTTTGTTTGCCCTCCAGTCCGGATTGCGTTGAGTTCTGGGGCTCCGGACTAGAAGATGGAACGGTTTTGGGGATTTTTCCACAAATGATTTGAATTGTTACAGTTGTCTTTTTTTCAAAAGACGTGCTGTAATAATGACTCTCATTAATCACCGTGTATAAATATATTGTGTGTGTTTTTTTGTTGTGATGGGAGGTCAGGATCAGGCCATGTGTCGTGGCCAATTGGGATTCAGTGTGCCTATAAAAAGGCCCTCTCCTCTCTTTTATTTTTACTCTTCTTCAATTTTTCACTTTCTTTCTTCTTCTCGTTCTCTTACTCTTCCATTTTTCTTCTCAGCTTTATTTACAGGAGTTTTAGGTCTTTGAGATCGTTGTTTGGTCGTCCTAATCGCTCCATATTATCTGCTCTTGTAAGTCGCTCTTGCTTCATTATTTTGTTTACATTTCCTCTTAAACCGTTGTGCCATGGATCTCTTCTTGTGTTTCGAGTTTATGTTTTTGGTTTTGTGTTATATTGCTTGTATGCATACTTGTATCTATGACTGTATATCTCTGTTTGTGTGGGTTTTTTGGGGTTTTGATTTTGTCTTGACATGTTTCTGGGATTAGGGTTTTTACCGGTGTCCGGACTTGACTGCAGAGTCCGGACCAAGATGCTTTTTGTAAGGTTCTTGTAGTCCGGATGTATGTTGGGGTGTTTTTATGTGTTTGGTTTATGGGTTTATATTGGCCTTTGTAGTCCGGGTTTCCGGATTGGTTGATTTCAAGTAAAATTGAACATAGGGTAGTCCGGACCATGTAGTATTTAAGATAAATAAACTATAGGGATTTAGACTAACTTTTATAATTTGATTTAGGTTTATGGTCCGGACTAAAGCTCGGGCAAAGGTTTACATCTCTTGCTAACCGGGCCCGTCGGATTCAGAGTCATCTTCTGATTCTGAGCGCATTGAGATGGGAAAGAAGGCTAGCACTTCGGACTCCAGATCGATCACCAAACTGACTGTTAGTAGGATCTTCCCGCGGAAAGTGCCCAATTATTTTATTACAAGGAGCGAGGAGATAGAAAACAGATGGTACTTTAGGAGTATAAGGTCCGGGTATGCGAGGCAGCCTAATGCTGGTCCGGGGCCGTATGAACGTGAGGAGTTTGATAGGAGGTTTTCTGATAGTATTGTGGCTAAGGATCCTTATGAGTTGAAAGATGAGTACGCTGCCTTGGATCATGCGGCACAAGACCCGTCAATCCGGGCTGCCTTCCAGTTAGATCCCCGGGTTGAGTGGAGGTGGCCTGAGCCCGGAGAGAGGATCTATCATAGACCGGCTGATGTATTCGTTCTTGTGTGGTTGGAGCATCTGCTCTCCGGGTGGAATCCTCACCGGCACCTCTTTTTGAAGCATCTGTGTAAATGTTAGATATATTTGATAATGTCATGGCTAATATAATTTATGTTTAGATTTCAGATCTTACTTAACAGGATAAATCATTACTTAACAGTTGATCAGTACTTATACTGGAAGTCAGGACTTAAGGATATCAGTACTTATATTATCAGGAGATAATCATCAGAAGTTAGATATCAGAATTTAAGTGCTGAAGGATGATCAGAGAAGGACAGTAGCTGATTAAAGGAAAGAAGATCGAGATAAACATAAGAAGAGATATGCATGAAGAAGGAATTCCGTGAAGAATGGAATACTTGGAAGAAAAGATATCTGATTGATATATTTTAGGAAGCAGAATTATATTCCATATCAATTAGCAATTATCTTGTAACTGTGTAGTATATAAACACAGACATAGGGTTTACACTATAAGTGTTATCATATATTCGAGAAGATTATTCATTGTAACCCTAGCAGCTCTCGTGATATTTGTTCATCACTGAGAGGTAACAGTTTCATACTGTAATAGAGTTTATTGTTTCAATAAAGTTTGTTTTCTGTTACTTAATATATTAAAGTTCGATTTGATTGTATTATACACTGTATTCACCCCCTCTACAGTGTGTGTGACCTAACAAGTGGTATCAGAGCCAATCTGTTAACACATATACAGCTAAAGATCCAAACACAATCATGTCTGACACAGAAACTCCAACTAAGCCTACCAAAACTGAAGAACCTCCGAAGCCACAAATTCAAAGTCGGTATGAGACTATCAGGGTTCCCATACTGAGACCATCTGAATATCCCATATGGAAGGTAAGGATGACCATGTTCCTGGAAGCAAAAGATCCAGAATACCTTGATAGAATCAAGGAAGGGCCTCACAAACCAACCAAGCTCGCTGTTGCAGTTGCAGGTGAAGCAGCAAAGACCGTACCAAAGGAGAAGAGTGATTATACTGCTGAAGAGATAGCATCAATTGCTAAGGATGCCAAGGTACGACACTTACTGCATAGTGCCATTGATAATGTAATGTCAAACAGGGTAATCAACTGCAAGACTGCTAAGGAGATATGGGATGCTCTGGAAACAAGGTGTCAGGGAACTGAGACAATTAAGAAGAACAGGAAGATAATACTCACTCAAGAGTATGAACACTTTGACTCAAAGACTAATGAGTCATTGAATGATTTATATGATAGATTTTTCAAACTTTTGAATGATTTGTCATTGGTTGATAAAGAGTATGATCTTGAAGATTCAAACCTTAAGTTCCTGTTAGCTCTTCCTGAATGCTGGGATTTGAAGGCAACGACAATAAGAGACAACTACAATCTTGATGAAATAACTCTTGACGAAATCTATGGAATGCTCAAGACTCATGAGCTTGAGATGGAACAAAGAAGCAAGAGGAAAGGAGGAAAGTCAAGGACAGTTGCTCTTAAGGCTGAAGAAGAATTCCCCAAAGCAGCTTCCTCAAGGAAAGACAAGGGTAAAGCTCTTGTCATAAAGTCTGAAACTGAGTCATCAAGTTCTGAAAGTGATGATGACTCAGATTCTGAAAACTTGCCTGAGACTGATGCTGATGAGGAGATGATGAAGCTGTGTGCTCTTATGGTGAAAGGAATCACAAAGATTGCATACAGGAAGTTCAGGAAGGGAAAGAAGTTTTCCAGGAAAGGCATAAGTTCTTATAAGAAGAATTTCAGAAGATCTGAAGGCAGAGGAGGAAAGTCTGACAGAGGAGATTACACCAATGTTAAATGCTATAACTGTGGTGAGAAAGGCCACATATCTCCTGATTGCAAGAAGGTAAAGGGTGACAAAGGCAAGGCTCTTGTCACAAAGCAGAAAAGCTGGACAGACACCTCAGACTCTGAAAGTGAGGAAAACTATGCATTGATGGCAAATGCTGATAAAGAAAGTGCTGAGAGCAGTTCTGAAGCTGCTGAAACAAAGGTACCTCAGACTACTTATGCTTTTCATACTGATGATATTAATGAGTTGAGAAGATATCTTAAAACCATGTTTGTTAGTTATAGAGATCAAACTTTAACATGTGAAAGATTAACTTTCGAAAATCTTGCATTTAAGAAAAGAAATGATTTCTTAGAAAAAGAGTTAATCATGTTCCATCAAACTCAGAAGGATAGAGATGATGCTTTTTATGTTAGGAATGAAGTGCAAAAATGAATGAATCTCTAAAAACTGAGTTAGAAAAGGAAAGAGAGATTATCAGGACTTGGACTAACTCTGGCAAAACAACTCAAAATTTGCTAAGTAGTGGAAACTGGAAAGAGGGCTTAGGTTATGGAGAAGATAAGAATGATAAAGGAACTGAAGAAATTAAGCCTGTTGATAAGCAAAAGCCAAAGTTAAAACCTGTTAAGTTTGTAATTGTAAAGTCTGAAAATGAGAAATCAGAAGTTACAAAGGAGTTAACTTCTGACAAACTAAAACAGGAAAAGACAGCTGAAGTAAACATAGGCTTAATGACAAAGAAGCAGCTTAAGCATAAGCTGAAAGATGTTAAGAATGCAAACAAGGTAAAATCACCTAGGAAAAATAGGAATGGAAAGGAAGGTGTGAATAAAAGCAATAATTATAAACCTGTTCCTAATGCTCCTAGGAAAATATGTCATAACTGTGGAAGTTCTAACCATCTGGCTTCTTTTTGCAGGAAGAATAAGAATATTAACTCTTTACCTTCAGAATCAGGAGTTAAGAGTCAGTCTGTTAGATATAAACCACAAAATCCTTGTTTTCATTGTGGTAGTTTATGGCATTCCATTTATACTTGTAAGGAATATCATAGTTTGTACTATGATTATTATCAAATAAAACCTTCTTTGAAGAAAGTTTCTATTGTTCCTTCTGATGTAAATTCTGATTCAAAGTCTGATAGTGTAAGTTTTGATAAGAAAAATGTTAACATAAACTCGGATGCTAAATCCGCTGCAAATGTTAACAAACTTAATAAGGCCAAAGGATCCAAGCAAGTCTGGGTCCGTAAAACTAATAATTAGTGGTCTTTGTGATTGCAGGGCAACAGGAAAAATATTCTAGTTCTGGACAGTGGATGTTCAGGACATATGACTGGAAATAAGGCCCTGCTATCAAACTTTGTGGAGAAAGCTGGCCCAAGTGTTTCTTATGGAGATGGCAACATTGGAAAACATTGGGATAAGGCAATATCAATCTTGGAAATGTCATAATTAAAGAAGTAGTTCTGGTCTCAGGACTTAAACACAACCTACTGAGTATAAGTCAAATCTGTGACAGAGGTTATCATGTTGATTTCTTTGAAGAACACTGTGAAATTGTGTGTAAATCTAAAGGCAAAGTTGTTCTGAAAGGATACAGGCATGGTAACATTTATGAAGCTAAGCTTTCAACAAGTACTGATGGTTCTGCAATCTGTCTGATAAGTAGAGCATCAATTGAAGAAAGCTGGAATTGACATAAGAAACTCTCTCATTTAAATTTCAACAATATAAATGAACTGGTCAAGAAAAATCTTATGAGAGGACTGCCAAAGTCAGTATTTGCTCCTGATGGTCTTTGTGATTCCTGTCAGAAAGCCAAACAAAGAAAATCTTCATTCAAGAGCAAGACTGAATCATCAATTCTTGAGCCTTATCATCTACTACATGTTGATCTATTTGGTCCAGTAAATGTCATGTCTATTGCAAAGAAGAAGTATGCGTTGGTCATAGTGGATGAGTTCACCAGATACACATGGGTGTATTTCTTGCACACAAAAAGTGAAACTGCATCTATCTTGATTGATCATGTCAAACATCTGGATAAAATGGTCAAAGATTCTGTGAAAATTTTAAGGAGTGATAATGGCACTGAGTTCAAGAATTTGATAATGGAAGAGTTCTGCAAAACCATGGAATAAAGCAGGAATTTTCTGCTCCTGGAACTCCACAGCAAAATGGAGTTGTTGAAAGGAAGAATAGAACTCTCATTGAAGCTGCATGTACAATGCTTGAAGAAGCAAAGGTTCCAACCTATTTTTAGGCTGAAGCTGTGCAGACTGCTTGTTTTACTCAAAATGCAACGCTCATTAACAAGCATGGAAAAACACCATATGAGATGGTGAAGAAAAAGAAGCCAAATCTGAAATACTTTCATGTATTTGGATGCAAGCATTTTGTTTTCAAGACTCATCCTGAACAGCTATCAAAGTTTGATCTAAAAGTTGATGAAGGAATCTCTGTTGGATATCCACTTTCCACAAAAGCCTTCAGAGTCTATAATTTAAGGACAAAAGTGGTCATGGAATCTATCAATGTCTCTTTTGATGACAAGAAGATTACTGGTCTTGAAGATTTCATTGACCATGATCAGCTGAGATTTGAAAATGAAGACTCAAATTCTGATACTGAATATCCTGACAGTCTAAGTTCTGATACTGTGAACTCTGATGGAATAAACTCTGATGTTATTGAAACTGTGGTGGCTACGCCAAGGGAAGATGCACCTATGCGGGGGGAGTATACTCAAGATCCTACCACAGCTCAAGAAACATCAGAACATACATCTGGCTCTTCAAGTTCTGATTCGTCAAGTTCTGATAAGCCAAGTTCTGATAGTGCTGAAAATCTAAATACTGAAGACTCCAACTCAGAGAGCATAGTTTCAGGGGGAGCATCAGAAAATGAAAATGAAGATAACATGGATCATGGGGGAGCATCCAGTTCTAGAGAAAACCTTCCATCTGCAAGGAAGTGGACAAAATCACATACACCTGATTTGATAATTGGAAATCCTGATGCAGGTGTCAGAACTAGAACAGGTACTTCAAATGAATGTCTCTACAATTCTTTTCTCTCTCAGACTGAGCCAAAGAAAGTGGAAGAAGCTCTTCAAGATGCAGATTTAGTGCAAGCAATGCAGAAAGAGTTAAATGAATTTGAAAGAAACAAAGTCTGGACCCTAGTGCCAAGACCAAAGAATAGATCTGTTGTTGGTACAAAGTGGGTATTCAGAAATAAAACTGACAGTGATGGCATAATTATAAGGAATAAGGCAAGGCTGGTTGCAAAAGGATATTCTCAACAGGAGGGAATTGATTATGATGAAACATTTGCACCAGTTTCTAGGTTAGAAGCCATAAGGATATTTTTGGCTTATGCTGCTCACAAAAAGTTTACGGTCTTTCAAATGGATGTGAAAAGTGCTTTTCTCAATAGAGAATTGGAGGAGGAGGTATATGTTGAACAACCTCCAGGCTTTGTAGATACCAAACATCCAGATTATGTCTGCAGGCTTGATAAAGCACTTTATGGACTTAAGCAAGCTCCTAGAGCATGGTATGAGACTTTAGCTCAGTTTCTTCTGGAAAGTGGATTCAACAGAGGAACAATAGACAAAACACTGTTCTACCTCAACCATGGAAAGGACTTACTTCTGGTCCAGATTTATGTTGATGATATCATTTTTGGGTCTACAAATGACAGACTTTGCAAGAAGTTTGCCAAACTGATGCAGTCAAGGTATCAGATGAGTATGATGGGGGAACTTAGCTATTTTCTGGGCCTTCAAGTCAAGCAGAATGAAGAAGGCACTTTTATTTGTCAAACTAAGTACACCAGAAACTTGCTGAAGAAATTTGGAATGCAAGATTGTTCAAGTGCATCCACTCCCATGGCCACTGTAACAAAACTGGATAAGGATACTGGTAAATCAGTAGATATTACTGATTACAGAGGTATGATTGGTTCTCTACTCTATCTAACTGCTAGTAGACCTGATATCATGTATGCTACCTGTCTTTGTGCAAGATTTCTAGCAGATCCAAGAGAACCTCACTTAACAGCTGTGAAAAGAATTTTCAAGTATCTTAAAGGAACAGCTGATCTGGGAATGTGGTATCCTAGAGAATCAGATTTTAAACTAATAGGTTACTCAGATGCAGATTTTGTAGGTTGCAAAATTGACAGGAAAAGCACAAGTGGAAGCTGCCAATTTCTTGGAGGCAGATTGGTTTCTTGGTTCAGCAAGAAACAAAAGTCAATTTCCACATTAACTGCAGAAGCAGAGTATATTGCTGCAGGAAGTTGTTGTGCACTGATTCTTTGGATGAAGAATCAGTTACTGGATTATGGGTTAACATATTTCAAAATCCCTATTTACTGTGATAATCAAAGTGCTATTGCTATGACAGGCAATCCAGTTCAACACTCTATGACAAAGCACATCAGCATCAGGTACCACTTCATAAGGGAACATGTGGATGAAGGTACAGTGGAATTGTACTTTGTTCCAACAGATCAACAACTAGCAGATATCTTCACAAAACCATTGTGTGAAGCCACTTTTACAAGATTGGTAAATGAACTTGGAATGGTTTCAGGTTCTTTCTCTAAATCTGCCTAGTCTTGTTCTGTTTTATCAGACTTTATGATCAGTATTTACAGAATTTAATCTCTTTATGAATTCTGTGATTAATTGATAAATGTGTTTAAGTACTGACTGTTGTTTGATATATGTTTCTAAACTCTGATAAGTGATATGTCTGTTAAAGTAACTAATCAATTTTATGAGGATAACTGTGCTAGATGTTGACCTAGTAGTCTTCAATAAACAAAGGATCCCATATAAGAAGTAATTATTTATGTGGAAATCTATTGACACAAGCAAATTCTGATAATTGAGCTTAGTTGAGTTTACTTTGTCTATCTTATTACTAAGTCACAAATTAGAATAGTGATACTCATCTGTTAAGTTCTGATACTAGTAAATCGGTTGAATGCACTAAGTGCTGATAAACCTCACTTATCAAAAGAAAAAGCAAAAGGATCAAAGAATAAAATCAGGTACTCCTTTGAGATCTATAGTAAAAAATGTGGAAGGGACGACCCAAGTGCATTGCTGGTATTAAGTAAATATGCATTAGAAAAGCAAAATATTTTCTTGGTGACTTTTCACACTCTATGATTACTGGAGAAATACTCTGATAATAGCATAAATTCTGATAAGCAGTCGTGACTCACTTACACTGAGAAACCACTGTAAAATGGAATTCAAAAAGATGCATAAAATTAGCACACAATAATTGAGGTGGACTCTAGCATGAACTCATTCAATAGTAGATTACAGAATAATGACAGCTCTTTAGCAAAGTTTTAGTTATGCCTTATTTCTAAGATGTACTGAAGTGAACTAGACTTTACTCTTTGTCTAACATTTAGCTTAATGCACACCCTAATCACTCCATAAGAATGATGAAAATTACTGTGGTGGTCTATGTTCTTTTAGATAAACAGTCATTGTGTCATTTTGCACAAATTCTGAGGACAAGTTCTGATTGCATGTTCTGCTGATTAAGTTCTGAAGAATATAACTCAGAACTTGTATGAGGACTTACTCAGATAGGCATTCCTTTTTCGAGTTAAGAAATTATGTTCTGATGACTGTTAAGTTCTGATATAAGTCTAAGTTCTGATATTAAAGTCTAATTCTTTACTTGACTTATCTATGGATAAAATTTGATAACAGTCTCGGTTCAAACTAGAATATGTTGAAGTGGAAGATTAATAGTCACTATGGTTAGGGTTAATGGTATTCGTACTTGAACAGTCAACTTTTACTTGCTTCTTGTGCGCATTAAACCATGTTTTCTCTTTCCAATGAATGTTTTTCTTTTTCCAAGTCTGGGGAGACGAGGTAGAATTAATTCTACCTGTCCATATTAAATTTCTTTGCGTCTCCTGGCATTCTCCTGCCTATATAAGCAACCACTTCACATCAGCCTTCCCATCAAATCTTTTCTCACAAACTTACCTTCATACTTTTTCTATCAAAAATACCATGGTCAGATACAACATGTTTTTGAACTACGAAACCTTCAATATGGAGCTCAGCTGTGCCGATTGGCAGCAGGAATGGCACGTCACTGCAATTCCTGATGAGATATGGGACTCTATCCCACAGGAGGTACTCACCCACCTCCTATTCTTCTATATGGACTACCATCGCCATCTGGAGCGATTGGAGGAGGAAAGGCTGCAAGCTCTCCGCCAGCAAGAGCGAATCATTCGACTCGCCATTCTGTTTGTCGAGAGTAGGAAGAAGAAATGATTTATTTTCTTCTTCCTATTTTTCTTCATCATCAGCCTTGCCCTGCTTCTTGAGCAAGGACTAAGGCTGTTGATGTTAGGTTTAGCAGCTTAGGGAAATCTTGTATAAATTCTGATATAATTTCAATTTCATGAATGTATTCACTTGATATATTAATGACATTTGTTTTTGTTTCAAGATTTTGTCTCTAAGTTATTTTGTAATGCATTGATAAATCCTGATAACGATTCATATTCTGATGACCATATAAATTCTGTTTTAATTTAAGTTCTAATTTTCCTTTATCAGTACTTACTCACCTGATTTATCTAGGTCATTTTCACTTGTTTTATTTTCAGAATATTAATGATGCAGTGAAAAATAATTAAATCAGTGGGAACGGTTTCAATTTTGAATTAAAACTGTTTCACCTTGATTAATGGAATATCTGGGTAAGTGGAACGGCTTTTCCTTTAAAAACTGTAAGTGGGTAAGTAATGATTACTGTTTTCTCGCGCCCAGTAACTATCCGTTATTATTGCATGTCTGACAGGTGTCCAACGGTAACATTTTTTTTTCAGAGTATAAGTACGACAGAGAGAGGATTTTTTAATCTTTTATTTCCTGTCATACTTTTTCTCTCTACTTGCTTTTACTCTCTCTCTCTCTTCTTCTCACGTTGGTTTTTCATACAGACATTTAATCAAACACCTACCAGGCACTCTTCAATCTCAACTTTTCACATGGCACCTAAGGACATAATCTTCAATGGAGAAAAGTTTGTTCCTAATAACTTCTCTGCTATACTTCACACATCAGAGGCACCCTCTGAACTTCATTTCATTCAGGATTTTCTCACTAGTTCTGATATTGGGTACGCTCTAACTGAGCCCGAATCAGTCTCTGGAGTTCAAGTACTGGAGTTCTGGAGGAGTGGAGTATATGATGATGGTGGTGCTCAAGGGTCCCCGAGTATTATCTTTTCATCAGGGGACAATGAGTATGTTGTGACTTTGTCTACGGTTCGACAAGCACTGCAGCTACCTGAGAACTGTGTTTATTCTACTGTTGACGAACCGGTTCTTCAGAACATGATGGTCAGTCTAGGATATGAGGGAACATTGGCAAAGCTTGGCAAGTTGAAGAGATCTTTCATAAGGAGGGAATGGAGTTTCTTCTTTGACTGCATTACCAAGGCTTTTGTTAACAAATGCTCAAATTTCGATGCAATTCCCATATTCAGCCAACAAATCAGGTATGCTCTTATAAATCAAACTGATTTTGATTATGCAAGTGTTGTCTTAGGTTTTATTGGGGATAGGATGACAGAAGATCAAAATACTGTATATTTTGCCAGATTTTGTCAGCTTATTCATAGGTTCTGTTGTAATCAGCCCCAAAGTTTTGGTGATTTAATTCCATCCTTTAGACTAGCTAAAAGAGCTTTCACTGATTTATTATCTACTGATAATAAGAAGGCTGTGTTAAGACCCCTCTTATTACCTTTATCTGTCAAACAAGCATTAATCACCTATGACCTGTTCAGTACACTGCACTTTATCTTGATGTTCAACCATCAGAACCTCATCCCTCAGTATCTACTGTGAAGTCTTCATCTTCCAAACCTAAGAGGACAAAGACTGTTCCTCAAATACCTCAAAAGAGAAGAAGGATTGCCTTTAGAGATGAATCTGATACTGAGGACCAGGTTCCTTCTTCAGAACCTGTTATAAAAGAAGCTGAGAAAGTGACTTCTCAGAAGGATTCTGGAATTGGGGGATCTAGGCTTCTCAAGAGGCTTAGAAGAATGACAGTTTCTGAAACTCCCAAGGAATCCAAATCTTCAAAGAGATACAAGAAACAGAGGGCAAATAGGTCAGTTTCAGATGATGAAGAGGAAGCAGCTAAGGAAGGGGATCAGGAATCTCTGATCTCATAAGAAAAGGAATTTGCTAAAGTCACTTCTTCTCCATCAACTCCATCTCAGGAAGCTGTTTCTGAAAAGGTCAACACATCCTCTGTATCTCCTGTTGATCCAGGCATAAGTGCTGATATTGATGTTCAAAACTTGGTTGTGCCTGAAGTAATTCTCTTAGAAGCTCCAACAACAACTAATCCTTCACCAACACCTGTTACTGATGCTGTTCAAACTCCAGAGTTATCCACAACACCTTCTCTGCATCAAGATGCTGATGATCAGACTTTAGGTGAGCATCAGGATATGGCTGTTGATCAGAACTTAGAACCAGATCAGCAATTAGAGGATGTTGAAGCCTCCATTGCTACTCACACTGTTGTTTTATCAGAGGATACTGATTCTGTAAGTTCTGATGCTGCAAAGGCTGGAGATACTGGTGATGCTGCTCTAACTGCAGATGCTGAAGAAGCAGGTCTTTCAGGACATGCTCCTCAACAGACTATTCTTAAGTCTGAACTGGTTAAGAAGTTTGTTACCAGAGAAGAACCAGTGCCTTGGAGTGAAACTCCTGCCTGACGGGAGTGGACTAAGGAATGGAACTCAGTTTCCTGTGTTCCAAATGAGATTCATCTTGCTGAGCACTTGACTAAAGCTGATGAAATGTTAAATTCTGATGATTTCAAAACCCAGCTTAGAATCACTGCATTGAGTACTGGACATCTACAAGGTCTTCATTCAACTACTCATGCAGAGCTACACAAGATTCAGGAAGAATTTATTAAGCAAGGAGAAGTTTGGAAACTTGACAAGAAAAGGTTCTTCCAACCTACCTTTGACAGGATTGTTGCTATTGAGAAGACTCAAGAAAAACAACAAGCTCAGATTAATGATATTTTAACAACTCAAGCTTCTCAGCAATCTCAACTTACTGAAATCCAATCCTCAGTGGAATTGCTTGTCTCTCTGCTATTACCCGCTGATGCCAAAAAGGGGGAGAAAGTAATTAAGTCCAAATGCAAGACTGACAAGACACTGAAAGGGAAGGATGATGGAAAAGATGATCAAGGAAGCTCTGGAATGGGTAGAGGTCATAGTCAAGGTAGAGGATTCACATCAAGAAAAGCTGAAATCACAAGTCACAGGACAAGTTCTGATACTGGGAAAAGAATAAGTTCTGCTACTGGTAAAAGAATAAGTTCTGATGAACTTTTAGATCTTGATGAGGAAATGTCAAGACAGTTATTTCTTCAGGAAAATCAGGAATGGACTTGGAGAGTTTAATGGAAGAAGAAGCCAGGCTTAAATCAGAGAAAGTCACATCTAAATCTGAAGCTTCTGGTAAAAAGCCACTTCCAAAAATCAAAGGCATTGTGATCAAAGAAATGACACATTCTGAAGCAACATTGGCTAGATCACAACCACAGATAGATCCAAGATCCAAGGGTAAAGAAAAGGTTGGTGAACCTATCAAGGTTTATGTGCCTCCTGAGGATGAAGAAATTACTGATGAAAAGGATAATCTTGCTCTGACTTCAAGAAAAGTTCTTAAAACAACCTCTGACATGGCTCAAGTTGTTCAGAGTCAAGAAGCGGTAAGTTCTGATATTTTGAAGAAGCAAGTAACCTCTGACACAGCTCAAGTTAACTTGATATCAGAAGTTAAACCAAAGACACTCCTACCAGGATTCACTAAAGCAAAACAGACTCAACCTTTAAAGACTGCTGCAAGTGGTTTTGAAGCAAGAGTAGTTACTGGAAAGGAAGCAAGAGATAAAACTGGATTGGGAAGTGCTGATGAAAGAAGAATACAGAACACTACCAATGATCCAACATCCTTGAGTGAACCAGGTATTGGAGCAACTCCTGAGAGATTGAATCAACTGGAATCTGTACAAATGGTTTACCATACCTACTTGAAAGAATACATTTTGTTGTACTTCATGACAGATGGTAGGGTTTATCATATAAGATAAAATGCCATTCCATTGAAGTATTTTGAAGAATTGGAGCATGTACTATTCTTACTTTAAGTGGATGACAGAATAACAGGAACTGCTGCAAACTATTTGAAAGATCAGATTCAGAGACAGAAAAGGCTTTATTCTGTTAAGTCTGACAGCACATACGTTCCAAAGTACAGAGATCACAAGGATGATATAGTTGAAATGAAGCCCAACACTGCTAAAATTATAACTACCTTTCTAGATTACAGGACTGTGGAATTCAATCTTGAGTCTGATAAAGCTTATTTGATCAGACTGGATCAGGATATAAGAAAAGCAAAGATTAATGATCTCAGGGCTGCAATCTTTCAAATTGGTGAAGATACTGCAGAGCTTAAAGATGTTAAAAGGAGAATGATTGATGAACTTAGATATGCTGAGAGATGTTTGTTGAAGAACTATCTCAGAACAACTCCTGACATCAGAGAGATCAGAAGATGAAGCCAAGTCGAAGACCTACAACTGCTTAAATTCTGATATTTGTACAGACTGAAGTTGTTATCAGAAGTTAAATATTGGTAAAGCTTTAAGGACTGTAAGTTGTAGTTATCTAGTCTAATTCTCATGCATTTATAATTAATGTTTTTGACATCATCAAATATCTGTTAAACTTGTATATTATGCTAATTTACAAGTTGGGGGAGATTGTTAGATATATTTGATAATGTCATGGCTAATATGATTTATGTTTAGTTTTCAGATCTTACTTAACAGGACAAATCAGTACTTAACTGGGAATCAGTACTTATACTGGAAGTCAGGACTTAAGGATATCAGTACATATATTATCAGGAGATAATCATCAGAAGTCAGATATCAGAATTTAAGTGCTGAAGGACGTTCAGATAAGGAAAATAGCTGATTAAAGGAAAGAAGATCAAGATAAATATAAGAAGAGATATGCATGAAGAAGGAGTTCCGTGAAGAATGGAATACTTGGAAGAAAAGATATCTGATTGATATATTTTAGGAAGCAGAATTATATTCCATATCAATTAGCGATTATCTTGTAACTGTGTAATATATAAACACAGACATAGGGTTTACACTATAAGTGTTATTATATTCGAGAAGACTATTCATTGTAACCCTAGCAGCTATCGTGATATTTGTTCATCACTGAGAGGTAACAGTTCCATACTGTAACAGAGTTTATTGTTTCAATAAAGTTTGTTTTCTGTTACTTGAGATATTAAAGTTCGATTTGATTGTAATGTACACTGTATTCACCCCCTCTACAGTGTGTGTGACCTAACAGTATACATAAAATAACACATCAAGTTTTTGGCGTCGTTGCCGGGTAGACGCCTACTTTCCTTTGTCTCATTGGAGGTTTAGTTATAATTGAGGCATATTTCACTGCTTTTTCTTGTTTTAGTTGTTGATGCCCAGGTCCACAAAAGAAACAGAAGTAACTCTTTTTAGTCCGGATTCTGGGATTACTTGTCAACAATATATAGATCGAGTAAGAAAAGAAAAGCAACAAAATCTTGATAATTCAAAGATCAAAATGGCAGAATTTCCTATTAACTATAATAGAAAAGCAAATAATATCTTGTTGCTTTTATCAACTATCTAACTACAAATCTTTTTTGAGGATATTCGATTAGAACTGAAAATGACTGGTTAAAAAAATAGCTATGACACTTTGAAACATTTTACATTGACAAAAACAACAACCAATTTTAAACTACTTCATCCGTCCTGTTTATATTGTCCACTATTTCGTTATGTTGTCCCAAAAAAATTATCCACCTTACATAATTATGGTAAATTGATAAATTTACTTTCTTTATACCCCTAAGTTTTAAATATTAAATAATGTAAATTTTATATGTAAAATTTTATAGGCCGCCTTTTAAGACTGACAATATATAGAACATGTCACAGAACCGTTCTGAAAGCTAAAGACACTTTCCCCAGTGAATTGCACTAAATGCACATACAACAATACTATCGTCATAGAAAGAAACTCGAATTCTTCCCATTGGCAGAATGAACATCAATACCATCCTCAACAGCTGTATCCATTACGACCAATATGTCCCCATTTGTGCAAATTAAGGCGTGCATCATTTGTGATTGTTGATCCATACTTGATAAAGTTGTGACAAAAAGGAACTTGAGGTCTTCAAAAATAGACAGAACCTTGGTATCGAGTGCATTTACATGGACACTGTAGGTCTGGAAACTGGGGTTTTGCTGAGTAATGGCAGGATGTATTTCCTATGCAACTAAATTGCTCATGTAAATTATTATACAGACTTAACACGAGGAGTATTACATTTCCCTTGCAACTACCAAAAAGGACATCCACATCATGTATTTACTTAATATGCCAACGATAATCATAGTATTATTTGCTGGCACATAGCATTTCAACTGAAGTTTCAATTTCAAGAATAAGTGCAGTAAAAAATGAATAGGTGCAAAAACAAAAATAAAACTGATTAATTGGTACTCCATTAATAAAACATGTCCATTAATAAAAATAAGTGGTGAAACAATATCAAACATAACAAGGAATTAAACATGCCACAGACACCAATTGTTCGAAAAATGTGAAAGAAAGAAAATATTGAGAATGAGGTACTTGGGTTAGAACCAGGCAATAAGATCATCTTCACACCAGCCTCTTTTATTCTGGGTACTAGTATACTTGCAAAGATAGTTCTGTAGAAGAAATCACCTGCAATTTTATTGTACGGAGTGCTAATCAAAATATCATTTTCCAGTTACATACTTGACGCCTTATCTCATTCACCGTGATCAATGCTCCTGTTCTTCTAAATATGCTAGAACATCATTTACAAGATTAGGCTCGCAACCTATTTGCAGTGGCAAAGTACCTTCACGTTCAAGTCTAACTTTACCTATGTGTGGGATTTTGTAATTATTACCACCATTAACTGTCATAATCTCTTTCATGCACATCTATTGAGTCAAAAACACTTTGTTAAGTTTTTCCGGTGGATATTCCTCAAAAGATTGTTCAACCGCTGACACCAACTCCTTAATTTTGGTAGACTCTTTTTCATGTTGCAAATCTTGAATAGAGCGGAAAAAACCAAGATCTAAAACATTTAAATCTGGACTATTAGCCGGCTGACATGTAAGGCGAATTTCAAAGCCATCAATTGTCGCAGTTTGAATAAAGTCAACATCATTACAATAAATATGTGGTTTTGCATTGTCATACTGGATGTTAATTGTACCAGTTCCCCTTGGCCACTTGGCTCGAATAGCTGGTAAAACCTTCTCAATTAAACAAGTTTTAATTTTCTCTTTTGTAATAGATTGATCAGCCTTGGTAACTATAGTACCAGCAATTCGATTCTTACTATTTCTCTTTGATGGTTCTTACTTCTTTGTAAGTAAAAGGAAATATCCAGATTTTTCCAGGAAAAATTTCGTTCTTTGATAAATCAATTCGGGGACGAGCAACATCAGATAAAAACATGACCTAAGTGATGAATCTTTTGCTTTTAACAGGTCGTGAAGGTTCAGGTTCATCATGAACTAAGTAATACTTTGCGGTGGTTTTAGTCATAGAAAATCATTTTTTATTAATGTGAATTGTATTAAACATATTGAAAATAATAAAGTGTTCGGATCAATTTTGGACAAGCAATATTCAAACCTTACTCTTTTATCCTATTGTGTCAGTTCTGGCTTTACGGTCTTTGAATGTGGACGGATAAATCCATCTTTTATTCGTCTATGAACGGTTGTTTTGGGCACACTAATAGCTTTTGCCAGAGAGCGAACAGTAGAACGACGCTTCAAAGGAATCTGCATAATTTTACTCGGGCTAAGATATAATCGTCATCTACCAACCTTTCCAACTTTTTTAGATGATAAATCAACTTTATTTCTATTTGCAAGTTGTTTCCGTGCTTGATTCCAAAGTCGCCTTATTGTCCGAGTGCATATTCTGAACATAGTGATGGCTTCTGTGAATAAACCTTTTCGTATTCTCCCTTCAACACTTTTTTCCAATAAAAATTCTTAGATTCTGTGTTTTTCTTCATTAGTTAAATTTTTTTCCTCTTGGATCGTGTATTACTGTTCGTATCATCTTCCATGGCTATCCTAATGGGCAATGTTGAAAATGGTACATATGAAACACAATATTGGAGTAGAAACATTTATAGATTTCCTGAAATTATTAATACGATATGATTTTAAAATTTTCTCACAATTTTTTCCCTCCAAAAATTTGGTTTAATGAAAAAGTAACTCAGATTCCTCGCTCATGTTAGTATGAAAAGTTTAAAAGATACAGTTCCAATTTGTTAATGTTAGTTTTTGTTAAAATTGATTTGATTTATTGAAGATTAAAAGTTTAAATTAATAAAGGGCAGTATTGGAAGTTAAATATTATTTTAGGTAATTATTAATTAATTTGATTTGATTGAATAAGAAGTGGAATTTTTTTTATTGGACAACATAAACGGGACGATATTTATTACGCATGTGTTTATGAAATGCAAGTAGGTTTGGATTTGTGTAAAATTGCTCTACATTATATTGCTTTGATCTTATATACAACAATCAAAGCAACCGTATTCCTAACTAGCAGCAATAACCTTCGATACAATCCGCGTCATTCTAGACCCCGACAAACTAACATTCCTGACCCCAACCACCTCCGACTTCCGAAACAACCTCCCAACCACCTTAACAACCCCCTCCCTACACTCCTCCAAATGAGAGTTGTCAAATGGTGTGAGTGAGTGATGAGTATTTTTTATCATGGAGGTCGCGAAAAGGGGTAACTAACGAAGCGACGCCGTTTTTCCAGGCTTTACTGGACCAAATGCGGGGGGGTTGTTTATCGGGGGATGTGAGAGTTCGGTGATAAGCGTGGCAGGATGATTTTTGGTGGATTGTGTTTGTGGGGGTTTTGAATGAAGAGGAGAACGTGTGTTAGTGTTGCTAATGTGATTGATAAGAATGATACTTTGTTTAGGATAGGGTATAGTTGAATTGAAATTAACTTATAGGATACTAAAGTTTATTAAGAAAAAATTATAGGACACGGTATCATATTTTGATGTAATGAAAGTTTGCACTTTGCAGGATGGTGTCTGAAGCAACATATATAGAGATAGACTGATAGAGCTTTCATTTTTATTTTATTTTTTGCTGTCAGGAGGTAGTGCTTTCATTCATAAATTCAATTACTTGTTGGAAAGATATGAATTGGCTTCAACAAACAAAAATATTCATATAGTATCTTATAAATTATGGCAACAGAGGGAAGAAAATGCATGTCCCCTGCCTTTCCAGCAAGTGCTTAGGTTTATTAATTGGTGTTGTCCAAATGAACAAATTCCCCAGTTATTTAGATTTAGGTCTCAAAAGCTCCACACCTGATCTCTGTGCGAGGGATTAGACTATTAAGTGATCTCTTCACACGAGATGCTCACTTTTGTACCTCCAATTATCACACCATTCCTGTGACAACGTCTTTAAATTTACATCCATTGATCCTTTACTGAATGTCATCCCAGAAAGAACAGAATTCCGCAGTTTTTACACAAAACATAGTCCATTAGTCACATGATCATAAGTGGCAATCAGAAATTCCAGTGAACTATATAAAGTCTTCACTATTTTTAAACACCAAATATCCATTCATCTTACCTATATTATGTTAAAATTCACTAGGAAAAATTAAATTATCCATACAGAGCACGAGCACGAGCACGATGAAGAGATGAAATTTTGTGATTTGTAAGTTAGGAAAGTGGTGAAACAGGGTTTTAAGTTCTTTTAGATCTGGTGTGGAACTATATAGGATGAACATCATACATAATACTCGCTAGATTTTGTACTTGAAAGGATCAGTGAGCAATGAGACAAAATTTAACAGATCGACTTTGATTTATCACAATTTGTTGGAAATGCTTCTAGGTACAATCTCGGAGGATACATAAGGGTTTAAACCCGAAGCCTCGCGTATATAGAAAAAGATGGAAACGAAAATTAAAACCCCTATAATTTTATATTTTTCATAAGCTTTCGGACGAAAACTCTTGGACTTGGGTTCCCTTGCGCGTAGAATTCAGTACTCTTGTTTCTTGACGATCAGCTGCCTTTTTACTCCTACTCACTCGAATATAACAGTAAACAGCTACTAAAATGCCAACGCCAACGAGACCGAAGATGATCACTCCAACGACAGCCACCAATGCGACAGACGACGAATCATGTTTAACCTGTCTGATCTTGGGATCAACTTTACTCGATGATGAGTCTGTATATTGTGATGTTTCCGACGATGACGATGATGTTAATGAATCAGAATCTGTTGGCTTACTACTTGAAATTGGCGACTTTGCTACATGTGATGACCCAATTTCAGTCTGAACCTTGAGGCATGGTCGGGTTGAGCAAGCTGAGAATACAGATTTTCCTGAGACAAGTAAGATCTCAACCACAACTAAACAAGCTAATGCCCAACTAACCATTTGGATATTAATCTATGTGTATATTTCAATGTTTTCAAAAGATAAGATATATCTGCGTCTGTGGAATTGCATGCATGTCTCTCTATATATATAGTACAGAGCAGAGATAATTTCAATGGAGGTATAATTGTACTTATATATATTTAAATTTTAAGAGACTTATATTAAACAGGTTTGTAAGGCACTGTACAGAGTAGAGATTGGATATACTGAAGAGTCAAGACAAAGGGCGCCAACAGAGTAAACGATTTGAATTACGGAGTTCCAAGGACCTGGGGATGAATGCATGGACGAGTCTCGATGCACTGGGACTTCACCTTTTCTAAGTATATTCTGCCCTTTGATATCTACGGGAGGCCGATTTCAACCCTGAACCCTCTCATGTAGTCATATTAAACTATTTCCCACTTTTTAGCCATTAAAAAAATAGTAAGTGTATATATTTTGTGAGTGAGCTCAAATCTTGACTGATCAACTCTAAATTTGTGTAAAAAAATTTATCTTTATAAAGCCGGTTAATCCTGTGAGTTCAATGAGCAATATATTTCAAACATTTAAGTTTAAGCAATTAAAATAATTTAGTTTGGAAATCTTTGCAGATGATCTGGTTTTGTAACTAATTTTTAAGAATTGTTATATCAGTTAGTACTCAAAAATTCAAAGTTTTGGATATGTGTGTTTAACTTTGTTAGAAAATGGAAAATTTGAGACGTGTTTTAGACATGTTGATGTAATTTCCTAAAACTAATTATTGGAAGTTATTCCTTATTATAAGAACTTAAACTTCATGTTTGGATCTAAGTCATTTTCTTAGTGTAATCCATACAGAAATTGAGTTGAAGTTAATAATTTGAAATGTTTAATTAAAATATTTACTGACTTATTATATTGTTTTAATGTGAATATTGAATCTGTAAAACAACGAGGATTATCCGTTGAAACTCAATGTGGATTATCCGTTGAAGTTCAATGTGGATTATCCGTTGATAGAATTATCCGTTGAAGTTCAATGTAGATTATTCATTAATGCACAATGTGGATTATCCGTTGATGCACAATATGGATTATTCATTGATGGATTTACTGAGTGCATTATTCAATGATGCTAAGTGCAAATCCTGATGAGTTAAATCCTAATACTGGCTGTTACGTTTCAGGAAATATTCATTAAATGCAATTTAAGTCTGAATATTTATTTTAATAATGTAATATATTCGGTTACGTTTTTAGGTTATATATTTATATATATATTGAACAAAACGTATAGAATAAATATACTGTAATCACAGAATCGTAAAAACCCAAGCTGCTTCTTCTTCTCTCTTTCTCTCCAGCAAACATGTAGAATATAGCATAGGTTTTCTAGGCGAACTGAGGTACAGGTCGTCGTTGAGTGCTACGTATCTGTGGACGAAGTACTCTGAGCCGTTGTATCCTGGAAGCGATATTGTTGCAACCCAACACATCGTAAATGGGGCAATAATCTATTTAAGAACAGTCTAGACTTCTCGAAGCCTATGTGCCTCAGATGTTCTGGTTTTTTCAGATTTGTTAAAGCTTCTGATAGAGCTAAGTGTTGTGTCCTTTCTTTGTCAATTTCAGTTACTGATTTATATCTTGTTGTTTGCCATCGTGATTTTGTTTCGTTATTTGGTTAATTGCATGTTCTTTTTAATTGTGATATATATAACTACCTCATTGTTCCGCGTAATGTTAGTTCTATTTAGAATTATACCCAACAATCTTGAAGAGATTATCTGTGTTATATATTTATTAGCAAGATGGTTAACGAAACTGAAGTTTCTAAGACTGTTGAAACTGGTTCTGGTTCTGGTGGTATCGTTTCCATTGATTGGACTACGTACCGTTTTCCCCAGCCAATTGATTTATCGGGTTTGCTTGATAAATTTGGTGGTGAAGTTTCTTTTTCTTGTTGGCAGAAAAAGATGAAACTCTGGTTAACGGTTAAGGGTCTATGGCCAGTGGTACAGTAATATACTCATGTGTTGGATCAAGAGAAAACTGAATCTGTTAAGGCTTATGCTTTATGGGCTGAGAAGGATGAGGTCGTTAGGGCAGCCATTTTGGCAGCCTTGGAGAACACCTTGTTCGATGTTTATTCATCATATGCCTATACTGCTAAAGTCTTATGGGATAAGCTGGACCAAACCCATAATACTGACTCAAGATCTTGAGAAGTATCATGTGGCTAGGTTTCTTGATTTCAAGTTGGTGGATGGGAAATCCATGACTGAACAGGTTCATGAGTTTGAGATGTTGGTTCATGCTTTGGGTGAGTCCGATATGGTCTTGCCTGAGAAGTTTCGAGTGATGTCTGTGATTGAAAAGCTCCCTAAGTCTTGGGAAGAGATTGATCTCTCCCTGAAAAGACAGAAAGGAGAGATCACATGGAATAACTTAATGTTGGACATCTCTATACAGGAGCAGCACAAGTCCAAACAGGGACATGTGCTGCCTGTGGAACATGGGAGCTCGAAGGTGAATGTAGTGACTGTAGGACAGAAAAGAAATGTAGTCACTAAGAAGGCTAACACTAAACCTGACAAGAACAAGGCTAAGAAACCAAAGGTGAACAAACCATGTTGGTCTTGTGGACAGGTTGGTCATTGAAGCAAGGACTGTCCAAATAATAAATGTAAGAAAGATGTTGTGGTAGCTCAAGCAAATACTATGCTTGGACTTGGAACCACAAGTGGGCATGTAGCTAACATGGTCGTTGGTAATGTTGTTGCCTCTGGAACCAGTGACAGCTATATTACTTACAACCCTGCATTACTTTCCACTTATCTGTCACATGAGTGGGTGATTGATACTGGAGCTAATGTACATATTTGTGTTGATATTAGCTTGTTTGTATCTTATCAAGAGAGTCATGGAGTGACAGTGACGATGGGGAATACGCGTGTTGCACAAGTGCTTGGAATAGGAAACGTGGACCTGAAGTTTGCTTCTGGGAGGATTCTATCTCCGACTAGAGTGCATCATGTTCCCTCTATACGTAAAAATACTATAAGTGGAAGTTGTTTAGTTAAGAATGGCTTTGAACTTTCTTTGAGATGTAATAAAGTAGTTATTACTCATACTGGTACATTTGGTGGCAAGGGTTATTTGTTTGATGGTTTGTTTTTAATAAATGTTGAACCCTTATTGGGCGGTTTTATTAATGATAGTGTTGAACCTTCTGTTAATTGTGTAGAATCATCTGATTTGTGGCACTTACGACTTGGTCATTTAAATTTTGGTGCTCTGAAAAAATGATGAATTTAGTGTTGATTCCAAAGTACTCCATTAATAAGAATTTTAAGTGTCAAGTGTGTGTAACTGCTAAACAAACAAGAAAACATTTTCATAATGTTGTTAGGGGTTCAGACTTGTTAGATTTGGTGCACTCTGACATATGTGAATTTGGTGGTGTGTTGACTAAGGATCACTGTAGATATTTCATTACCTTTATAGATGATTGTAGTAGATATTGTTATGTTTATTTGCTTAAACATAAGGATGTAGCACTAGATAATTTCATTATGTATAAAAATGAAACTGAAACACAAACTGGAAAAGTACTTAAACGTTTGAGATCTAATAGAGGTGGTGAGTATACGAGTACCTTGTTTAATGAAATTTGCGCAAGCAATGGAATAGTTCATGAGGTTACTCCACTATACACACCTGAGTCTAATGGGATGGCAGAGCGAAAGAACAGAACTTTTAAAGACATGATTAACAGTATGCTAATTAATTATGGGCTGCTTAAGTACATGTGGGGAGAGGCTCTGAATACGGCTTGCCATATTCTGAATAGAGTCCCTCTGAAATATATGGACAAGACACCATATAAATTATGAAGAAAGCGTATGACAAGTTTGAGTTATCTTCGTGTGTGGGGGTGCCTTGTTAAGGTGCTTATCCCTGAACACAAGAGAAAGAAACCGGGTCCAAAACTGTTGATTGTATCTTTCTGGATATCTTGAACCCACAACTGCTATGAGATTTTTAATATTAAAATCTGACATAGATGGTATTGTGGCAAATACGATAGTTTAGTTTCGTGATGCAACTTTATTTGAGGAAGTATTCCCTATGATGACTAGTATACCTTTGGGTAAATATCAGGATGATCTCACTCACACATCAAGTTCTATTCCTGACCATGTGGAAAAGATGACCAATGTGGGGGCTGATCTTGGTAGTAGCTTTACTCCTGATGAAGTAGAGGAACCTAGAAGGAGTAAGCGTGAAAAGGTAGTCAAGGACCTTGGAAGTGATTTTATCACTTACAATGTCGAGGATGAGCCTTTAACTTTCCGTCAGGCCATGGATTCTTCGGAGTCAAGGCATTGGAAGGGCACTGTGAAGAGTGAAATTGACTCAATTGTTTTTAACAGAACATGGGAGTTAGTTGATCTCCCTCATGGGTGTTCTACTATTGTATGTAAATGGATCTTCAAGAGAAAGCTAAACCCTGATGGCTCAATAAATAAGTACAAGGCTAGGCTAGTTACTAAGGGCTTTAGGCAAAGGGAAGGCATTGATTATTTTGATACATATTCTCAAGTTGCCCGAATGACAATAATCAGAATGCTTATTGCATTGGCTTGTGTACATGGTCTCATCATCCATCAAGTGGATGTAAAGACAGCTTTTCTTCATGGTGACCTTGAAGAAGAGATTTATATGGATCAGCCTGAGGGATTTGTTGCTTCTGGTAATGAGAGGAAAGTATGTAGACTAGTCAAGTCCATCTATGGCCTTAAACAAGCACCTATAGATTGGCATTAAAAGTTTGATGAAACTGTTTTAGACTTCGAGTTTTTAGGTAATGAAAGTGACAAGTGTGTCTACTATAAGGTTAGAGGTAATGATTGTGTGATCGTGTGCTTGTATGTAGATAATATCTTGTTATTTGGAACCAATATTGAGATTATTAATGAGACAAAGAGTTTCTTGAAGAGGCACTTTGAGATGAAGGATATGGGTGAGGCTAGTGTGATTCTTGAGATCATGTTGACTCAGTCAAATGATGGAATAACACTGTCACAGTCTCATTATATAGAGAAATCTATACTTGAGAAGTACGGTTATTCAAATTGTAGAATCTTTAGTACAACATATAATTCAAAAGTTGCCTTAGTCAAGAATAGTTCAGGAGTTCATGTGTCTCAGTTAAAGTATTCTCAGATTATTGGGAGTTTGCAATATCTTGCTAATGTGACTTAGCCAGATATTTCTTATTCTGTGTCTAAGTTGGCTAGATATACAAGTTGTCCAAAGAAGACTCATTGGGAGGCACTGGATAGAGTTCTTAGATATCTGAAGGGAACTATTTTCCTTGGCTTGCATTACCGGAGATTTTCGGGGGTACTCGAAAGGTATAGTGATGCAAGTTGGATAGCTAAGAAATCTGGTTCCAATGGAGTGATTGGATATATGTTTATCCTTGCGGGTGGAGTAGTGTCCTGAAAGTTTTCTAGACAGACTTTGATTACTCGGTCTACTTTTGAGGCTGAGTTGTGTGCACTTGATGCCACGGGAACGGAGGCTGAATGGTTACATGGACTCATGAGTATGTTACCTGTAGTAAGCAAGCCGCTTCCTGCCAATTATGTTCATTGTGATAGCCGTACAACTATTTACAAAGTCAGAAGTGTAAAGTATAATGCTAAAATAAAAAGACACATCCAAGTTAAACTAAAGTCTATAAGTGGTCTTGTGTCTGATATGATTATTTCTATAGAGTTCATAGGAACTCAGAATAATATAGTTGATCCGCTGACTAAAGGGCTTGAGCATGCTGTAGTCCTTAAGTCGAGATTGGGGACAGGGCCGATAACCCATCATAATTCATCAACAGCGGGAACCCAATACACCTGAGAGGAGATCCCTCAAAGTATATTCAATGTGGTAATAACAAGTTGTAAGGATGAATTGGTAGTACCTCTACCATATATATTTAGATACTTATGTATCTGATTATATCCTCTATAAACCTTAAGAGGTACTTGAACTGCTAGTTAACAAGAGTTTTAGTAACTCTGATTGTAACCGCTTTGGATCAGGATTTGATAAATTCTGATGGATCAAATACTGTGTCAGAATTTGTAAACTCTTAATGGGGTCAAGTCGAAAGATGAGATGTTAGCAGTACATCTTTGGAGATGCCTAGCTAAGTGAATGCAATGTATGGTCACAATAAGAGGAAAGGATTATTCCTTGAAGCATTCGACGAACATGATCGAAACAAGACCATAACGTCTCAAAGCCATAGATCTACACCATAGCCTTTTGACTTGTCGTCGTCTATGGAGTGTGGTTACACTAAACAAATAGAAATTCAAGGTGAAACATTCCATCTATATTTAGTGGTTATCAAAGTAGGGGACTTAGGAGGGTCCAAACCCGGGAGGGTACCGACTCTGAAAAGCAAGTCATGATAAAATCTGATATACATTTCTGAATGGATTTGTGGGGGATTATTAGAAAATGAAAAGTTTGAGGCATGTTTTAGACATGTTCTTGATGTAATTTTCTAAAACTAATTATTGGAAGTTGTTCCTTGTTATGAGGACTTAAACTTTCATATTGGATCTAAGTCATTTTCTTAGTGTAATCCATAAAGAAATTGAGTTGAAGTTAATAGCTTGATATATTCAATTAAAATATTTACTGGCTTATTATATTTTTTTTAAGTGAATATTGAATCTGTAGAACAGTGAGGATTATCCGTTGAAGCTCAATGTGGATTATCCGTTGAAGCTCAATGTGGATTATCCGTTAAAGTTCAATGTGGATTATCTGTTGATGCACAATGTGGATTATTTGTTGATGCACAATATGGATTATCCATTGATGGATTTGCTGAGTGCATTATCCATTGATGCTAAGTGCAAATCCTGATGGGCTAAATCCTGATATTGACTGTTACGTTTTTAGAAATATTCATTAAATACAATTTAAGTCTGAATATTTATTTTAATTAATGTAATATATTCAGTTACATTTTTAGGTTATATATTTATATATACACTGAACAAAACGTATAGAATAAATATACTGTAAACACGGAATCATAAAAACCCAAGCTACTTCTTCTCTCTTTCTCTCCTGCAAACATATAGAATATAGAATAGATTTTCTGGGCGAACTGAGGTACAGGTCGCTATTGAGTGCTACGTATCTGTGGAGGAAGTACTCTGAGTTGTTGTATCCTGGAAGCGATATTGCTGCAACCCAACACATCTTAAGTGGGGAAATAATCTCTTCAAGAACAGTCTAGACTTCTCGAAGTCTAAGCGCCTCAGCTATTATGGTTCTTTCAGATTTGTTAAAGCTTCTGATAGAGCTAAGTGTTTTGTCCTTTCTTTGTCAATTTCAGTTACTGATTTATATCTTGTTATTTGCCTTCGTGATTTTGTTTCGTTATTTGGTTAATTGCATGTTCTTGTTAATTGTGATATATATATATATATAACTGCCTCATTGTTGCACATAGTGTTAGTTCTATTTAGAATTATACCCAACAAACTTTACTCTTGAAGGTGTCAAACCAGTCTGTAAATAAAAATTTTGAATCTTCTATAGATTTTATAAGCATGCAAGTGTACATGTTGTCCCAGCTTCGTAGAACTTGAATCATGTATCAATTTATTTGGTTTCAAAATAAATTCATTTTATCTATCTTCCCACGTAATTCCTTATCTCGCAATAAAGGAGGATGAAGAGTATGTGACCTATTGGATTTAAAGAATATGTAACTGCGACAAAGCTCTAATCACTTCATGTTGTTTCCTGGTGATGCATAATGTTCTGCTTTATTTTGGGCCAGTTTGGGGTTCCTTAAAAAATATAACTTATGACTTAAAGTTGAAAATTGTCATATAAGTAATATGATTATCGTAAATTATAACTTATTTAGGTGTTTGGATAATTTTACGTATAAGTAACTCATAAGTTGATAATGTGTTTGGTAATTTTTAACTTATAAGTTATATTTTTTTCAAAATAAAATTAAAATATAAATTATAAATTACATGAATTAATAATTTTGATATAATAATATAAAATAAAATAGAGAAAATTTAAAAAAAGGATAATTTACTTTGGGAGAAAATTAGGTATCGAAATTCTATTAAAAAGGAGATTTCGGTTACTGATACGGATTATTTAATTTGTACTACTAAAATTAGTTTTGTCTATTAATAAATTACATAGATAATTAAAAATATTTTAAAAAATAATTTTAAAAATGATAAATTTCAATAAACGATAAACAGTAAAATATATTTTTGACAAGGTGTCAGTGTTAGAATTAAATTTATTTTAATAAAAGTAATGAAATGAATTGATTTATAATTGGATTTTCAAAACCTAACTAAAAAAAAGCTAATCTAATTTTATAAGGCCTCCTGATAATTGATTGATCGTTCTGTTTGTATTAGGCAAAATGAGAAATGAGAAAACAAATGTACTAATACTCCCAACTTTTACTTTTCCATCATATAAGTGGATAATATGATCATTAGTGATGGTTGCCAAACAGTTAAACAAAAATGGAAACGTGAATTTCATCATTTAAATTGGCTTATCTATGCACCCAAACAACCACTTTGCTTGATTACCAGATTTTAAACGACAAACCTCAGTACGACTATCAGGTTTATTATCTAAAATCTATCATCAACTCTTTTAAAATCATAACTATGGCCCCTAAAAACTTCCATTGCCTATGGAATCATAAGTCTATGGCTATTATTTCAATAACTACGCCTACAGATGTCTCTGGCCTGCGAGGATACTTTTCTAAATAGAAATCCGCCCCTGATGACAAGGACAAAACAGGCTACACCTGTTTTCTCATAATCGTAATCACATAGAAAGCTGTTGGACATTGTTGTTATAATACTAGAAATTGAGATGCCAGGATAATGTATCTGATTATTATGTATGGATGCTTACAATCGAATAATACTAAAATGTAGAAAAACTGAGAACTAATACAGTTGGTTACCTGAACTCCTACAAATTATGAAATCATGTCTCAGTTATTCTCCTAAATAAATACAACTACTAAAGACTCTATCTACTACTCAATGGTTACATGACACACTGGATTATTTAGAAAACATATACAAATGAATAACAACAGGTTTAGATTAATAATAAACCCAACATACTCCCCCTTAATCTAAACATCTGTAAGCTTCTTCACTCCTAGTAAATTCTATATTCTCTCGAACTTTGCTGCTGCTAAGGCTTTAGTTAATATATCTACATGTTACTCACCCGTGCTTACATGCTTAATAAAAATCAATCATTTTTCAACACAATCACGGATAAAATGACACCTCAGGTCGATGTGTTTACTTCGTCCATTAAAAACTAGGTTTCGAGCTAAGTCTATTGCAGATCGATTATCAATATTATTCGATTCTTTCTTAAATATGGAATCGATTCACAAATCAATGATGGGGCCTGTTTGGCACAGCGTCACTAGTCCCTGTTTAACATCCATTACATGACTTAGAACTCGTTGAAGCCAGATTTCCTGATATGCAGCTGCTGTAACTGCCATGAATTCTGCTTCGCATGAAGAAAGGGCAACACAACGTTGCTTTTGAGAAACCCATGTAATCAAATTTTCATAAAGGTAAAAAACCATCCCACCGGTGTTTTTCCTGTCATCCGTGCTCCCTGCTAAATCACTATCCGAGAAACAGATAAGATATAATTGTCGCGTCCCTTTGCATAAATCAAACCATAATCGAGAGTTCCCTTTACATAACGAAATTTTTTTCTAACAACACCTAAATGCAACTCTGTAGGTCTCTCCATGTGTCTACTAACAATGTCTACCGCATAGGAAATGTCAGGTCGTGTATGGACCAAATAACGCAGTCCTCCAACAATGCTTTTGTAATTTATAGGATTCACTGGTTCTCCAGTTCTATCTTCATGAATCTACAACTTGTATTCTATGGGGAACTTGACATAATTACATTCCCCCATCCCTGCTTTATCGAGGATCTTCTTAGCATAATTTGACTGACGTATCTCGATATAGTTTGTACCTTGCATAACTTCCAAACCCAGGTAATATGAGAGTTTTCCAAGGTCAGACATGTCAAATTCATGACTTATCTCCCCCTTGAATTTGACAATGGCTGACAAGTTCGTCCCCGTGGCTAACAAATTGTCGAAATACATAACAACCACCAGAGAATTATTCTCGTCTCGTTTGGTATAAACAACATGCTCAAACGGGCACTTAACAAAACCCAAGTTCACCAAAAAATTTGTAAGTCATGAATACCGGGCACGTGGGACTTGGCACAAGCCGTACAGAGCTTTGATGAGTTTTTAAACCAGATGTTCTTGACCTTTTATTACGTAACCCTTTAGTTGAGAAACATAGACTTCCTCCTGTAAAACATTATTGAAAAATGCAGACTTGACATCAAGGTGATGTACCTCCCAATTATTTATGGCTGCCAATGCTGGAAGCAATCGTACTGTCTCGAGGTGAGTGACAGGGGCGAATACTTCATTGTAAACAACTCCTTAACATTGCACGTACCATTTGCGACAAGACGTGGCTTGTGATTTGTCACATCCTCGTTCTGATCTTTATTTATTTTAAAAACCATTTAAGATCGATAGGTTTGTGACCTGTTGGTAACTTTGTAAGGGTCCAGGTTTGATTTTTTTTCAATAGAATCAATTTCTTTGTCTCTGCGCCAGACCTCCTCTTGACAGTTTATTCAAAGCATATTGGTTCATCGATGCCCATCAATAGTAATTCTTCTTCCAATTCAATTTCGCTGATATGCTCATAAATGTCAGAAAGAAGTCTATAACGTCGTGGTGGTGCACTTTCATCGTAAGAGGCACTATCAATTTCAGCAGCACTAGTGGCACCTGATTGTGGTGTTGCTGGTGTGGTTTCTTCAACGATATCAATTTCATCATCCCTCAAAAAAATTGTCCAGATTGATGTTCTGTAACTTCGTGTTCAGACTCCCACTCCCAAGCTTGGCATTCATTAAAAACGACATCCCAACTGATATGTATGTTATTCGTGACTGGGTCGTACAATCTATACGCTTTAGTTCCAGGTTCACGTCCAAAATGAACCATCAATTTGCTTCTATCATCGAGCTTTATTGTCTGTACCGCAGGAACTTTTATATATTTCGTGCATCCAAATATTTTTAAATGTTCAACACTCAGTTTCTTTCCATACCAGGCCTCGTGTGGAGTGACAATGGACTTATATCGAGTGGGAAACTTATTCAAAATGTGAACTGTATATCGAACTGCTTCCCCCTAGAATTGTAAAGGAACTTTCTTTTCTTTGAGTAGGCTTCTGGCCATTGCTACTACTGTACGATTACGAAACTCTAAAACACCATTATATTGAGGTGTGTAGGGTGCCGTATAGTGTCACAGTATTCCATTATTTTCGCAGAAATTTCTGAACTCATTTGAACAAAATTCACCTCCATGATCAGATCTCAACACTTGTATACCTTGTTTCCTGCCATTCTCAACCAAAAATTTGAATTTTTTGAAATAAGTTAAAGTTTCATTTTTTGTTTTAATCATATATACCCACATCATACGCGTATAATCATCTACTAATAGTATAAAATATCGATTACCTGCTGGGATGGTGGGAGATATAGGTCCACAAAGATCCACATGTACTAAGTCTAATGCAGTTTTTTCAATAAACGATGTTTGGGAAGGAAACAACTTACGTGTTTGTTTTGATATGAGACATCCACCATAATTTTCTTTGGGTTGTGTGATCAGAGGCAATCCATGTGCCATGTGATGCTTCGACATCAGTTGCAAAGCTGTGAAGTTCATATGTCTGAGTCGCTGATGCTAGAGCCATGTCTCCTCCTCGTTCTTGGTTAATAAGTATTTTTGTTGAATGTCGTTAATCTAAATCTCATAAACGATTGACAGACCTCTGTACCTGCATCAATAATCTCCCAAAACGATCATAAACCCACAAGTTTGTGCCATTCAGGACCACTCGATTTCCTTCCTCCGATAACTCACCTAAGCTGATTATGTTGCTTCGAAGTGTAGGTATATAATAGACTCCATCAAGCACTCCGGTTTCTCCATTTTTACAGGCGTATCATATCGAACCCTTTCCCTCGAGAACCCATTTACAAGTCGAAGAGTGGATCACGGGTGCGCATCTTTAGGGCATTAATTTGCCTTTCGTGCCATGATAAATTATGAGAATATTGGGGGTGGCATGGAGTCGAACTTGAGTTTTCTGCCTGCCTGAGCTCTGATACCATGTTAAGGAACCCGCCGCTCTAAATTTCAAGGTGTTAGAGGAAGACCCTTTCCAGGATCTTATATTAATATATTCTAACACTCCCCCTCACCCATTTATGGGTTGAATAATGGATCACGGTGTGCCCATCTTTGGGGCATTAATTTGCCTTTCGTGTTCATGATAAATTGTGAGAATGTTGGTGGTAGCAGGGAGTCGAACCTAAGTCCTCCCACTAGTCTGAGCTCTGATACCATGTTAAAAAATTAGTTCATCTAAAACCCTAAGATGTTAAAGTAAGGCCCTTTTCAAGATCTTATATTATTATTCTAACAAGAGGTATTTTGAGTATTAAAGTTCCATTAAAAATATGCATAAGCCTAGCGTTTACCAGGTCTTGTACACGGTCATGTTAGTTCGAAAGAAGAACCTCTAATAAAATAACCTTTTTTGTGTGTTTGGAAGAGAAATGGCATGAGCATATTGTCGGGATTTCTCTTTCAGCCTTGTGTTGTGGTTTCGAGAATCTTTTGTTGTTACATTATTTTATTTTGACAAGCATGGTTGCATGTCAATTATAGTTTTTAATATGAAACATCAGTTGCTATTTGTTGGTTTCACCCTAAGAGCTGTTTTGATAATACAGTGTAGTCGACCTTAGTTTCGTACTTGACTGTTTGAAAAGAGTTTTTACTTATTTTACCCTACTACCCCATATCATGATACAATATTTTATCGTTGACAAGATTAAAGGGATTTATATGCTTAGTGTTCCACTTTATTCAACCACAAATTCCTTAGTGGTAAACTAATTTTCAGTAAAAATGTCCAAATACTAGTGGGTACTGGATATATTTATGTAGTTTTGAGCTGATAAAACACCAATTCATATCTAAACCATTATATATGGCTTGTATCAGCTACAGTTTGAATTGATATGGTATAAAAACATCAAAACTTATGAATATAACCTTCAGCAATGTTATTCCCAGTGGACTAATAATGAGATTTACAGAAGGGGGGTTGAATGTAAATCTCAAAACTTTTTCAAGTTTTGAGCAGTTTCTAAGGCTAAGTGTTTGAGTGATCAAATGTGTATGAATTGCTTGAAGCTGATGCAGACAGATATATATTCAAACACAAATGTAATGAGCACAAAGAACTTATAAACTTTTCTGGTGGATTTGTTGTTCCACCAGAGATGTGTTATTTCAGAAAATCTGTGATTCAAAGAATTAAATCACAGTTGCTTCCTAGTACAAACTAGATGATTTTCTCTTTTAATATTTCTAAACAGCTCAGGAAAATTCATATCTAATTACTAGCTGCTACTTGGTTTATATATCACCAAGTTTACAAGTGAAGACAAACTGTAAAATACAACTGAAAAGATTCTTCACATGTTTCTTCTTCATTTCTCTATCCAATGCAATCTAGGATAATCTGTAAATCTTTGAATACTTCCTTGTTTGCATCAGAATGGAAATGCTGCATTTTCTTGATTCCTCCTAGAGGCTTCCACATTCCAGTATGTCTCTGTCAACCCATGTGCCTCTGTCAGCTTGTGAATTGTCACCATCAACTGCTAATGAACTAAGCATCCGTTGAAGCTTTCATCCGTTGATGCCTTATCCGTTGAGGCTTTATCCGTTGAAGCTTTATCCGTTGATGCATTATCAGTTGAAGTCTGTATCCGTTGAAGCACTTATCCATTGATGGATATTATCCGTTGAAGCATTTATCCGTTGATGGATATTATCCGTTGAAGCATTTATCCGTTGATGGATATTATCCGTTGAAGCATTTATCCGTTGATGGATATTATCCGTTGAAGCATTTATCCGTTGATGGATATTATCCGTTGAAGCATTAGTGACATCCGTTGAAGCTTTGTTTCTTATCCGTTGAAGGTCTTCAATATCCGTTGACACTTCTTCACTTATACAAAATTACAAGGCATGAAATATTTACAATTAGCCCTCCTATTTGTACATCCATTAGTAGTCAACATGACTGATTATTTCCTAACAACATCTAAGAATTACAGCTTGAAACCAGAGTGTGAAATGTGCTACAATACTAAACTTATTGCTAAGTAAAGCTACTCCTTCAACGGATAGCCAAGATGGTCTTATCCGTTGAGGCTACAAACACTAGATTTCTACTTAAGTGTTTTGCTTAACTTATCATCAAACTAATACACATATTCCTAACAATCTCCCCCTATTTATGTCTACTAGAACTGTAGGCATAAATTTGGGTTTAGCTTGATGATAACAAAACACTTAACAAATATATAAACTGTAACAAAGCAGAAATTCAAAAGTGCTACAAAAATGTATATGCTGAGATGGAATTGAAGAATTACATTGTTTCCAAGGGTGCTCCTTTAGCCTGAGCAAATTACTTTCTTTTCCTTTGATCCCTGGTTTTCTTTCATAGCCTCCTGTCATTCTCCTCTATTTGAAGTTGAAGTTGTCTGTAGAATTCAGCTTCATCTTCTTCATTGATATCTAACTTAGATTGCATATCCTTGAGAGTTTCATTACTGGCAATCTTTAGCTGATCTTCAATTCTGAAAAATCTTCTGACTCCTTTGTTGTCTCTGAACTCCATCAACCAATGAGGTGATTTGTGAATTGTAATTCCTCTTTCTTGAATGAGTAAAGTTCTAGGCAAGGCATTGGGCTCCCTCCAAGTTTTCCTTATATTGGCAATCTTGTTGAGAATCTCAGTCTTGGCAGTCCTGGTAAAGCCAGAATCCTTTTGTATGGCTGAGTAGACTCTAATCAAGGTAGAGTAGCCTTCATTCAGAATTCTGTGAAGAGGCCATGTTCTTTCCCCAGCTCCTTTGTATTTGAACACTAGTCTTTCTGGTAGCTGTCTGTAGGCAGCTATTCCCCTTACATCCTCCACCTCATCCAGATAGAGTTCAATGTCTGAAAATTCTTTTATGTCACAGATGTGAACATAATCATCTTTAGAGGTTTGAGGTTTAGGCTTAGGCTTCTGTGTGAATTTGATTGAGGCTTTAGAGGGTGTTGATTTGATTCTTCTTTTCTGCTTCTTTGATGGTGGAGAAGAGGTTAGGAAGGTGGGCAATTTGATGGTGTCCCAATCAATTGGTTCCTCCTTGGGAATGATTGTTTCACCATGAATGTTCATGAAGGGGTCAGGTACAATTGGTTCAGGAATAGAGGGTAGTGGTTTGGATATTGATTGGGTTTCTTCAGTCTTATCTACCTTCTTTCTCTTTACATTGACCTTCTTTCTTTTCCCTTTCTGCCATTCTTCCTTACTTCTTTCCTCCATCTCAGTATCAACCATGTCCACCATAGCTTCATCTTCACCTTTGTCTTCAATTTCTTTCTGTTCTTCAGCCTGACTTGACTTTAGCTATTTTTCAAGCTTTGCTTGTGCTCTTTTGTCAGCCTTTAGCTGTTTGGCTTCTTCCTTCAACCTTTTGGTTTCTTCCCTCTTGGCTATTGAGAATTTGGGATGTCCTTGCATCACACATATGCTCTTTCCCTCTCTGAAGATAATAGCCATGTTTCTCCTTACAGCCTCATCCATGGTCTCTTTGAGATATGCAATACTTCTACCTAAAAGCTTGTCCTCATCAGTTTTTGGAAGAGGAAAATCCACCTCTTTTAGAGGATTCTTTGTAGAGTCCTTATTGGATCTGTTGTTGGGCTTGAGAACCATAGGTTGCAGATCTTTGGAAGAAGTTTCTCCATCCTTATGCCTCCCTACTGGCTTGAGTTCCATAATAATTGATTCCACTTTTGTGCTATGCTTCACAGATTGTGATTAAGAAGTTGTAGAACCAAATATTAGTTGCATCTTTTCATCAATCTTCTTCCTTTGCTCTTTGACTTGCAATTCAGCTACTGCTATCTGGATTAGATCAATTCCATCTAGCTTTCCTTTGACTTGAATAGTTGGAGAAGTTGTGATGACAGGAACTAGCACTTGAGAAATCTGAACTGTTATAGATGGCTCTCCTTCCCCTTCCCTTTTATTCTCCCCCTTTTTGTTATCATCAAGGGTAGGGGTCAAGCCTTGTGCTTGTGCCAGCTGCATGAGTAGATTTGTTTGAGTTTGTTGATTCTGAAGAATGGTGACCATAGAGTCTTCAATGATTTGAACCCTATCTTCCAATCTGGCCAGCCTCTTGTCAGCATCAGATGCTTTCCTCAGTCTCCCCAACAAATCTTGCATAGTACCATAGGGTATAAGTGAATCCAATTTCTCAGCATTGTAGGATTTCAGATCAGCAATGTCCAGCTTGAGCTCATCCACACTTAGATTTTGCTGGTAATGTTGCAACTGCAAGAGAGCTTGGAGAATTGCCTTGGTACCAGCATCCTGAGTCTCCTGAAGGGCCTGCTGAATTGTCATAACTTGTCTGACCAAAGTGACACCAAACTCTCCTGGTGTTGATGGTTTTGCCCATGCCCATGCAGGAAGATCAGGAACAAAACATGGGCCTGCTACTCCCCCTAAGTTCATGCTCTCATTCAAAGAATTAGAGTCATCATCATTAGAATTTACTCCAAATTCTTCAGATGGCTCACCAGCTTGAGAAGGCAGCCTGTTGACAGCAGCTTTGTCTCTGAGAAGAGATTCTGAAGTGTGTACAATGTGTAGTGTCTGTTCTGCCTCCACATTGCCCTGTGCAGCCAATAATTGATAGACTGAAACAGGGTGAGTAAAAATGTCAGCATCCAAGGAAATGTTATCAATGACAGCTTTGTAATGTTGCTGAAATTGTCTTTCCTTATCTGCATCATCCACTTTCATTAACTCACTAGCAAAGGCTGGATCCACCCTTATAGCTTCTGTACCTGCCTTTCTCTCAATTTCTCTCTGTTCTTGCATCAGGGGCTCCCCCTGGCTCACACACACCCTCACACCCTCACCTTCACCTTCTAAGGTGGCACTCATCTCACTCACTTTTGCCATGCTGGAAGAAATAGCATGCATTTGGTGACTCTCAACCTCTCCTTTTGCCTGGGAGCAACCCAGCCTCTCACTCAAAAGATCACTCCCTTCCCTCAAACCTAAAAGTGATTGTACAGTTGTCATGTCCTCTACAGTTGGAATTGTTTCTGTTAAGTGTGTAGAGACCATCAACGGATAGGGAGTATCCGTTGAAGTAGAAACTGATGGTATCAACGGATAACTGCTGTTAAGCTTATCCGTTGAAGAACAACCACTTGTCAACGGATGAGAGATATCCGTTGAGGAAGGAAAAGATGTAGATATAGAAAGTGACATAATTGTTGAATCTGTGTGGATTGATTTTAAGTGAGGTAACACAGATTCTTCAACTACATCTGAAAGAATTGGCTGATGATCCAACAAATCATCTAAAAGATGATGATCATCAGGTTTTGAGTGGGGCTCCTCCCTGAGTTTTAATGAGGGAGAATCAGGAATTGATGTGAATATCATATCCACATCCAGAGAGGGTGTTGGAGAGTTTGATGAATGGTGTGTTTCTATATTGAGAGAATGGGGTTGTGATTCCACATTTGCTGGAATCACATCAAGCTGAATTTGAGAAGGCACAGATACTGGTGGATGTATCTGTGTTGTGTGTGTCCTTTGTGTGGAAACTAGGGTTTTGGCCTTCTTCTTCCTGGAAAAGGCTTTAAATGGTGAATGTGTGGCTTCAGTATCCCTCCCTCTTTTGTTCTGTGTCCCTGTTTGGGGACTATTTTCAATAGTTACATCCTTTTGGGAGGATGCAACTAGGGATGTGCTGAACTCCTTTTGAACCACCACAGTCTTTTGAGAGACTGTGGTTTGGCTGGTTTGGGTACCACTCACCTCTCCCACCTTATCCTGGGGGGCTTTTTGATGTTCACCCCTCCCCTCACCACTCACACCCTGTTCACTCCCTTCAGGGTTTATGGTAGTTGTTACAACTGTTGTCTTTTGAGAAACAACAGAGGTAGGTTTCTTTGACTTGACTTTGGAAACTTTAGATTTGGTGGCTTTGGTAGGAGCCTGTTTGGACAAAGACACAGGTTCCATAGCCACACTAGAAGGCAAAGAAACATTGGGGTTGGAAATAGTAGGAGTTATAGAAGTATTTACCTCACTTACCTGTGGTGCATTCATGATTGGCAAGTATACCAATGGCACCTGGCTGTTGAGGTTCATTCTCAAAAGGTCTGCAAGGACCCTTTTCTCTTGTGCCCAGCATTTGAGTTTATTATTCTCATTGGATATAACCAAACCTTCAGCAACATGGTTAGCCGATAACATAAAGAATCTAGCATAGTAGATGTTATGTGGTCTATTATCTTTGTTACCTAATCTGGAACCTAATTCTAGCATGACACAGTTGCTAAAATTAAAGTACCTATCAGAAACTAGCATATAGAGCATATTAACAAGAGATGAAGTGATAGCATCAAAATTGCTAATCTTCCCAAAGAAAACCTTAATAAAGGCATCTCCAAGAAAACTCCATTCTTTCCTAAGGCCTTTCCTTCTAATACTACCTAAACTAGCAGAATCAAAAGCATAGCCTATGGAATCTAGCATAGCAGAGACATCTTTATCACTGTGTGGTGTCATGGCATTATTCTCAACTTAAAGCAAGATTGTATATCATCACAATTAATGCAATAGTCCTTACCTTTGAGAGAGAAGGCAATAGTCATATCTGTGGAGTTGAACTCTGCAGTTGTCCAAATCTCCTCAATCACCTCACAGTAGATGGTTGGGGCTTCCAGGATTGCATAGCTTAGTTTGCAGTTTTTGATGAAGTCCATCATCTTGTGATAATCAGAATGGGCTTCATTCTTTTCAACCAAGGCTATGAAATTATTTTTTTCATAAACAAATCCTGTTTGAGATATAATTTTAACTACTGGTGCCATTGTTGTGAGTAGAGGTTGCAGAGAAAAACTTGAGAATTTAGAGAGAAAGAGAATAAGAATTGCAAGAAAGCGTAAAGTGAGAATAAGAGTTCAATTGGGCTTTTATACTTTCTTGAATTAAAACGTAAATAAAATGATTGAATGATAATTTTAAGTAAGTTACAGCCGTTCAAGAACAAATAAAACTGTAGAAATTCTGAAAACTACCTTAAATACAATTACATACAACACTGTATATCTGTATCAACGGTTGAGTAAAAGAATCAACGGCTGTGACTCACTTATAGTAACTGACGTGACACTTCAACGGATAAGGGAAATAGTTATCCGTTGATGAACAACACCATTTTATCCGTTGAAGGATAAAATTACCAGAAATGTATTTGTCTTTCAACGGATAATGAACATCCGTTGATAGAACAATTTTGGCTTTCAACGGATAGAGAATATCCGTTGATAGGATAAGTCTTAATTAAAGCCAACTTTGTTCTTGCAGCAAATTTCATTTCAGGCTTCAAGACAGATTATATAGATGACATAGATTATGAATAATTAAGCATACCTAACTCACTTACTAATCTTGTGAATGTTGATTCATCAAGTGGCTTGGTAAATATGTCTGCAATCTGCTTTTCACTTGGAACAAAATGAAGTTCCACTGTACCTTTCATCACATGTTCCCTAATGAAGTGGTACTTGATATCAATGTGCTTGGTTCTTGAGTGCTGCACTGGATTTTCAGTAATGGCAATGGCACTTGTGTTGTCACAGAATATTGGAATTTTATCAACAGTCAGACCATAGTCAAATAGTTGATTCCTCATCCATAGTATCTGTGCACAGCAACTACCAGCAGCAATGTACTCAGCTTCAGCTGTTGATGTGGAAACAGAATTCTGCTTCTTGCTGAACCATGATACAAGCTTGTTCCCTAGAAATTGACAGGTGCCTGTTGTGCTTTTCCTGTCTATTTTGCAACCTGCATAATCTGCATCTGAGTAGCCAATTAGATCAAAACCAGACTCTCTAGGATACCAAATTCCTAGATTTGGAGTCCCCTTGAGATATCTGAAAATTCTTTTAATAGCCACTAAGTGAGATTCATTAGGGTCAGCTTGAAATCTACAACAGAGACATGTAGAAAACATTATATCAGGTCTACTAGCAGTTAAATATAAAAGTGAGCCAACCATGCCTCTATAACTTGTAATATCCACAGACTTTTCAGCCTTGTTTAATTCAAGCTTAGTGGCAGTGGCCATGGGAGTTTTTGCAGGTGAATAATCCATTAAGTCAAACTTCTTTAAAAGATCATAAAAATATTTAGTTTGACTAATGAAAATTCCACCACTAACTTGTTTAACTTGTAAACCAAGAAAGTAAGTTAGCTCTCCCATCATGCTCATTTCATATTTACTTTGCATTAATTTAGCAAACTTTTTACAAAGCTTATCATCTGTAGATCCAAATATAATATCATCTACATAAATTTGTACAAGTATCTTAGAGCCATTAATATTTCTAAAGAAGAGAGTTTTGTCAACAGTACCTCTTGTGAAGTGATTATCTAGAAGGAACTTTGACAAAGTCTCATACCAGGCTCTAGGTGCTTGCTTTAGTCCATAGAGTGCTTTCAACAGATAATACACATGGTCTGGAAAATTTGGATCTTCAAAACCTGGAGGTTGGCTTACAGAAACTTCTTCCTCCAATTCCCCATTTAGAAATGCACTCTTGACATCCATCTGATAGACTTTGAAATTGGCATTAGCTGCATAGGCTAGAAAGATTCTGATGGCTTCAAGTCTGGCAACTGGAGCAAATGTTTCATCAAAATCTATTCCCTCTTGTTGAGAATAGCCTTTAGCAACCAATCTGGCTTTATTCCTTATGATAATGCCATTTTCATCCATCTTATTTTTGAATACCCATTTTGTGTCAATAGAACTCTTGTTCTTTGGCTTGGGTACCAGCTTCCATACTTTGTTCCTCTCAAATTGGTTTAGCTCCTCTTGCATTGCTAAAATCCAATCTGGATCCAATAGAGCTTCTTCCACTCGCTTAGGTTCCTCCTGTGATAGAAAGCTACTATACAGACATTCATCTTGAGTAGCCCTTCTAGTTTGTACTTTTGATGTAGCATCACCAATGATCAGTTCAAAAGGGTGATTCTTGGTCCATTTCCTTTGAGGTGGTAGATTAGCCCTAGATGAGGTTGCCTCAGTATTGTCATGATGTGAGATAGAATGTTGATTTGTTGAAACTCCCCCTGAGTTCCTGATCCTTTGAAAGGAATTGGGAGCTCTATCAACTGATGAAATGAATTGATTATCCGTTGACAGACTGTGATCAACGGATGCTTCATTATGAACTTCAACGGATGATGCACTTTGTCTTTCAACGGATGCAGCATTCTGTGCATTATCCAAAGGCAGATTTTGAATTCTTCTTGAGATGTCTTCTTTATCATTCTCATCTTCACTATCATCACAGTATATCTCAATGTTGTCAAATTTGAGTCCTTCATGATGTCCCTCATCTGTTAGTCCATCAATCTTTTTATCATCAAACACAACATGTACAGATTCCATGACAATGTTGGTTCTTAGATTGTAGACCCTATATGATTTTCCAGCAGAATAACCAACAAATATTTCTTCATCAGCCTTTGCATCAAACTTCCCTTTGTGATCAGATTGATTCCTTAAGATGTAGCATTTGCAACCAAAGACATGTAGAAAGTTTAAAGTTGGTTTTCTTCTCTTGAATAATTGATAGGGAGTCATGCATTTTGCCTGATTGATTAGAGAAATATTCTGAGTGTAACATACACAGTTAACAGCCTCAGCCCAAAAATAAGTTGGGAGTTTTGACTCTTCAAGCATTATCCTTGCAGCTTCAATTAGTGATCTGTTCTTCCTTTCCACCACACCATTTTGTTGTGGAGTTCTTGGAGCTGAGAACTCATGCATGATCCCACTTTCTTCACAGAACAACTTCATGGTTGAATTCTTGAACTCAGTTCCATTGGCACTCCTAATATTCCTTACTTTGAAATCAGGATGATTGTTGACTTGCTTGATATGATTGATGATGATTTCACTAGCTTCATCCTTTGATCTAAGAAAATAAACCCATAAAAACTTTGAGAAATCATCTACAATCACTAGGCAGTATCTTTTTCTTGAAATTGACAATACATTGACTGGTCCAAAAAGATCCATGTGTAGAAGTTGTAGTGGTTCATCAATTGCAGATTCAAGCTTCTTACTGAATGATACTTTCTTTTGCTTTCCTTTCTGACAAGCATCACACAGTCCATCCCTTGTGAATTCCACTAGAGGCATTCCTCTAACTAAGTCCTTTTTGACTAGATCATTCATTGTCTTGAAATTCAAATGGGACAGCTTCTTATGCCATAGCCAACTTTCAACTGGACTTGCTTTGCTGAGAAGAAAAGTAATGGATTCTGCATCTGTAGAGTTGAAATCAGCTAAGTACACATTCCCTTTTCTAACTCCAGTTAGAACCACTTTATTGTCCTTTTTACTTGTGACAATACAGGCTTCAGAATTGAAGGAAACAGTATTCCCTCTGTCACATAGTTGACTGATGCTCAATAAATTATGTTTGAGACCATCAACCAATGCAACTTCATCAATGATGACATTTTCTTTTGAAATCAAGCCATATCCCATAGTGAATCCTTTCCTGTCATCTCCAAAGGTTATGCTAGGGCCAGCTCTCTCCTTAAACTCTGTGAGCAGGGTGAAATCTCCTGTCATGTGTCTTGAACAACCACTGTCCAAGTACCATAGATTCCTTCTTTGTCCCTGCACACAACAAAATCAATCAAGTTGATTTTGGTACCCAAGTTTCCTTGGGTCCAGCCTTGTTAGTCTTTTTCCTAGACTTTATTCCTCCTGCATCTTTTGACTTAGGTAACTTTGGGTCAACCTTGGTCTCAGATGTGGTTGGTTGAAGTGTAGGGTTAGTCACAGAATCATTTAACATATTTGATTGAATTTGATAAGGCATAGGTTGTGCAAACATGTTATTCCACATAGGCATATTGTATGGCATTTGAGGCATACTAAATGCAGTAAAATAAGGATTGTTAATATATGGCATGTTTGCAAAATGTGTATGGGGATTCTGGTGAGACATAACAGGCATAGCATGCAGAGGTGACATAGACATGTTAGGCATGGAGGGATTTGAAGGCATGAGAGCATTTTTAACAAATTTGCAATTATCAGATAGGTGATTAACACTTTTACAATACACACAGCTTTTTCTAGGAGCATACCTATCAGGTGTGTAATTGTTATGTTTATTAATCCCTACCTTCCCATTTCTTTTAGATTTTCTTTTAGTTTCCTTCTTATCCTCAACCAACTTAAGCCTATCTTTTAGCTGATCTAAAGTCATGTGTCCTATATTCACCTTACTGACATCTCTGGATGTGCTAGCTCCTTCTTTGACAAAGTTCTTGAGAGTTGAATCATTCTTTTTATTGAGACTTTTAATTTTAAAAGAACTTGCCTTTTTTAATTGATGAGCCTTCAACGGATGCTCCTTTTCTTCCTTCAACGGATAACTTTCATCATCCGTTGATTCCACATCCGTTGACAATCCATCAATTAAGTCTAACTCCTTTTTATTTTTCTTCCAGGCATCCTCACAGAATGATTCAATTCCCTAAACCTTTGCAATCTGAACACTAACATCCCTAGATGTTTTCCAGGCCTTGATTACCTCTTGCTCACTTTCTAACTGTGTAGAAAGAATTTCTACTTTCTTAACAGCTTCTGCTAGTTCACTCTCAACAGTCAAGCATTTAAGTTTTATCTTTTCAAGCTCAATTACCTGATCCTCTAACACAGCATTCCTATCACTTAAAAACACATTATTCTCCTTGATCCTAGTGTTTTCTTTTGCTAGTGATTTAAGGGAAACACGCAAATGATATAATTCATTGGTCATATCATTTATGGCTTCATTGCATTCATGTTTAGAAAGTTGAGAGAGATCAGTAGTAATTACCTGGTTGCTTGATGAACTAGTTTCATTTTCATCAGAATTAGCCATCAGGGCTAGGTTGACATATTCCACATCATCATCTTCATTTACCCCATCTGCTGCCCAATCATCTTGAGTGAGAAAAGCTCTTTCCTTTTGTTTGAGCAAATCAAAATACTTCTTTTTGTAATCAACTTGATCAAATTTCTTTTTCTCAGAATTTGGCTTCCTACACTCACTTGCAAAGTGTCCACTAATGCCACAGTTGTAACATTTGAACTTTGATTTGTCCACCATGTTTTTGTTTGGCTTAGTGAACTTTGTGTTTTTCCTGAACTTCATTTTTGCAAACCTCCTGGACAGAAAGGCCAAATGTTCTTCAATATCATCAGATTCATCCTGACTGGAATTGTCTTCATCCTCAGCAACTTGCTCTTTACCCTTGCTTGATTCTGATTTGCTTGTGCCAATTTTGAGACTTGGCATTGTCTTCTCCTCATTCCTGGCTTCCATCTTCTCACTGTCAGCTACAAGAGCAACTGTTCCTCCTTTTCTCTTTCCCTTTTCTAACAGCTCATCCTGCTCCATTTCAAGTTCATAAGTCTTCAGAATTCCATATAGTCTTTCAAGTGTGAAGTTCTTATAATCTTGAGAATTTCTCAAAGAGCCAGTCATGGGCTTCCATTCCTTTGGCAGAGACCTAAGAAATTTTAAGTTGGAATCCTTGACTTGGTACACTCTACCATACAGCTTCAATCCATTCAACAGTTTCTGAAACCTGTTGAAGGTATCATTTAATAATTCACCTTCTTCAAAGTGAAAATATTCATACTGTTGAATAAGAAGCTGCATCTTGTTCTCTCTGACCTGCTCAGTACCTTCACAGATGATTTGTACAGTATCCCAAACTTCCTTTGCAGTTTGGCTATTGATGACATTGTCAAACATATCTTGATCTAATCCATTAAACAAAATGTTCATAGCTCTCTTATCCTTGCGGATTTCTTCCATGTCTTAAATAGTCCATTCTGCTTTTGGCTTGGGAATGGACTGTCCAACAACAACTGATGCAGTAGCAGCTGTGGCTACTTTGTGAGGGATGTGAGGACCATTTTCAATACAGTTGATGTAGCTTTCATCTTGAGAAAGAAGATGTAAATACATCTTCACTTTCCAGTGATGATAATTATCTTTTTCCAGGACTGGGATCTTTACACCAATATCCTTCCTACTCATGATGGTAGCAGGAGGATTCTTCTGTGCACTCATGATGTTAGCAGAATAGATCTTTAAACTCTTTGTATGTTAAGAGCTTGCTCTGATACCAATTGTTATTCCCAGTGGAATAACAATGAGATTTACAGAAGGGGGGTTGAATGTAAATCTCAAAACTTTTTCAAGTTTTGAGCAGTTTCTAAGGCTAAGTGTTTGAGTGATCAAATATGTATGAATTGCTTGAAGCTGATGCAGACAGATATATATATTCAAACACAAATGTAATGAGCACAAAGAACTTATAAACTTTTCTGGTGGATTTGTTGTTCCACCAGAGATGTGTTATTTCAGAAAATCTGTGATTCAAAGAATTAAATCACAGCTGCTTCCTAGTATAAACTAGATGATTTTCTCTTTTGATATTTCTAAACAGCTCAGGAAAATTCATATCTAATTACTAGTTGCTACTTGGTTTATATATCACCAAGTTTACAAGTGAAGACAAACTGTAAAATACAATTGAAAAGATTCTTTACATGTTTCTTCTTCATTTCTCTATCCAATGCAATCTAGGATAATCTGTAAATCTTTGAATACTTCCTTGTGTGCATCAGAATGGAAATGCTGCATTTTCTTGATTCCTCCTAGAGGCTTCCACATTCCAGTAAGTCTCTGTCAACCCATGTGCCTCTGTCAGCTTGTGAATTGTCACCATCAACTGCTAATGAACTAAGCATCCGTTGAAGCTTTCATCCGTTGATGCCTTATCCGTTGAGGCTTTATCCGTTGAAGCTTTATCCGTTAATGCATTATCAGTTGAAGTCTTTATCCGTTGAAGCACTTATCCGTTGATGGATATTATCCGTTGAAGCATTTATCCGTTGATGGATATTATCTGTTGAAGCATTTATCCGTTGATGGATATTATCCATTGAAGCATTTATCCGTTGATGGATATTATCCGTTGATGGATATTATCCGTTGAAGCATTAGTGACATCCGTTGAAGCTTTGTTTCTTATCCGTTGAAGGTCTTCAATATCTGTTGACACTTCTTCACTTATACAAAATTACAAGGCATGAAATATTTACAATTAGCCCTCCTATTTGTACATCCATTAGTAGTCAACATGACTGATTATTTCCTAACAACATCTAAGAATTACAGCTTGAAACCAGAGAGTGAAATGTGCTACAATACTAAACTTATTGCTAAGTAAAGCTACTCCTTCAAGCCAAGATGGTCTTATCCGTTGAGGTTACAAACACTAGATTTCTACTTAAGTGTTTTGCTTAACTTATCATCAAACTAATACACATATTCCTAACAAGTAAATACTATTTTGAATTGATTCCCTGCTAACTATTTAAGTTTGGTTAGGGAGATGTCCTTGATTTTCCTTGCTTAAAATCAATTAGTATTTGGTCTGACAAAATTATTTTACTCTTGTGATGGACTATGACTCATTCAAATAAAATCTTTGACTATTAGACCTATTTTAATAAACATGTATTATTTAGCAGAAATATAGATGCATATATAAAATTGCCACTTCAAATATCTTGTAAAGCACAATCAGTAAGGCTCTAGTGTTTTGATATTTAATGAAGCAACACTAGTTCTTAGTATGAATTTTGTAAACTAAAGGCCCAACTCAAATCAATGCACCAACGAGAAGTAAGAAGGATATATTAGCATCTCCAATTTTATCTCTTAAACATGTATATGCAACAACAATCTTTAATCTAATTTTACTATAAGTTTCTATAAAACAAGAGTAACTAGCAGATAGAGCAATCTTCATAACTAATCTTCGGAAGCTTACATGTATGCTTGCAAGACTGGAACAAGATCATGCGTCTCTATAGTTCCTGCATCTTAGTAACCTAAAGATTATAACTAAATTTTTGAGGCTAATGATGGTTCCTAAAAGTTGTCATCGCCTATGGAACCATTAGCCTATGGCTATTATTTCCATGTCTACACCTACCGGTATCTCTAGTATGCATGGATACTTCTCTAAATAGAAATATGCCCCTCCTGAAGACAAGGACAAACCAGGCTACACCTATCGGAAGACTCAGCTCTTGGACTCATCTCCTACAGTTTTCTGTAGTCGTTACCACGTAAAAAACTGTTGGACACATATCAAGAAAAAGAGAACCATGCCATCTTTGTCTTTGAGTCCTTGAAATTTGGAAAGCGTACCACCTTTGTCTTTGGCTCAGCCAACTATTGATGACTAATATGAGCTACTGATATATAGCTTAGCAAGGTCGTAAATAGGGGGAAAGACACTCGTAGGCCATACTCAGAAAAGCATATAAAGACTTTTGAACAAGGATAGAGAAAAAAGAATGAGATGCAAAAAAAACAGACATACAGATAGAGATAATAAATAGAAGGTCATCAAAACATTCGGATAATTTTTATATTATCTTAATCTCTACGGATTATGTGAAGAAACCTTATGACCATCAAATAACATGTTGGACGATAAGTAGTCGGATTCTAAATAAAAATTTAAATTCTTTTTTTTCTTTTTGTCAAGAATTTGGTATGATCTGTTATTGATCTCAGCAAGAATATTAAAATAATCACTAACTGCTAAATAATAACACACATGCACAACAAAATAAAATAATATATATGACCCTTGCATGCAACTCGATCTATCACATGTTATAGTATGGAAAATACACTACTACAAATCATAAGTTATTACAATCCAAATGTCTACTTAATTTTATATACTATTTCAGATTTTATTACAACACACTACTGTACTAGTTCAAACGTCTCAAAACCTTCTACCTTCGTAAGTACACCAAAATTAATATATGTTGACGATCTTGGTTCAAAACTCTTCCTAGGGTGGCAGATATGAATCTTGCTTTGTTATAGGTAAAGAATTAGAATAATAAAGCAAGTATGATCCAATAAAATTCTCAGTAGGTATATAATCTCATAAACAAACAACAATAGTAATGTATTAGGAATTCTATATGAAACAGCAAAAGGAATCTGGATCATAAAGCCTGTCAATAGCTGAAAGAAACTGAATAGTAAATTTTGTATCAAGTGAATTAAGCTTTATCACAAATCTGAACAAAATTCTGTTTAGGATTTAAGAACTAGACTTTTATTTAGTCTTTTATGATTATCAATAATTTAGATTGGAGCCATCAAGACGTTGTGTTGTCACCGATGATCAGTCGCGAAGCAACACCGGTATGCCCTAACATATCCAAAAACAGGGGTATCCAAAACAAAAGGCAATTATTGGCCTATAATATACATTACAGTATGTCGTAATATATGCACACGTTGGATCGGCGTTGTAACCTCTTACGCAACCATCCAATTTAGATATAATAATTCAATATAAATGGAATTCTTCTACAACAATAAACTATTATTCTCATTTATCAATAATAGTCACAAAATTAACTTTTATATGGTTAGGCTTGGGTCAGAAAACGGGTCGATTCCGGGTCAATCTTGTTGAAACTAGGTTGACAAAAACTCACCGAAAATCCGAAAAAATCGGCCAGCTCTTAGTTTCCGGCCAACCCCAAACATCACCGCTTGATCACAATTTTTGAGCTGAATCTAGCCTACACAAGCTCGGCAACTCATACAACACCACAACTACGTTAAAAGATTCGCGAATCGTCGATTCTGACAATTTTCGAACCAACGCGTACGAGAATCTGACCAAAACCCGAAGCCAACTAAACCTCAACCAATAACGACGATTAATAACTTAAAACGAAGCTGAGATTCGTCCAAATGTAATCATATAATCAAAACTTAGCAAACACTTTATAATAATTCAAAAAGTTGAACTAAACTTAGCAAACACTTTATAATAATTCAAAAAGTTGAACTAAACGGTCGATTAAAATTATTGAATTCGGCCAATTAAACTAACATGAAATCAGTTACAAAATATATGCCAATCGATTATAAACAACGATTTAAATCTGATTATAACCATAAAATCAACAAACAATCAACAGATATTAAATCCCTATATTGACGAGTATGAACAAAAATCGATTTTTTTTAATTTGATTAACCTTTGAAGTAATCGATGGTATGAATAAAATGGGGGTGATGAGAGATTCGATTCTGATATATGAACTACTCAAATAAACACTTCTAACACCTTCAACCGATTGAATCAAGCTGAAGAATACGAAACCTTAATATATGAAAATTAGTTTGTAATCTAAAATTTCAGAATAATTATAAATAATAAAATATCTGATTTAGCTATTTGTAATTACCAGAAATTTGTATCCCTAAAATCAAGGGTGTTTTTACCTTCTTATTACAATAATTAGCCGCAAAATTAATTTTAAAGGAAAACAATTTTTCAAAAAAAAATCAAAAAATACTATATATATGTCAAAATTCTCCAGAATTTTCGAATGTTTCAAAAATACAAAAATAATGAATATTTGAAATACTCATGATTTTATAAAAATAAAATCTTAAATATTGTGTGCTTCGAAGTTCTAGCCGGGACTAGTTTGATAAACTTTTGTAAAATAAAATATATTTTTAAAATAATAATAAACTTCAAAAAAAATTATAAAACATGATAAAATACATAACATGCTACGGAATGTTAATATGTAACACGTAACGATGACGATGCATTTATTTGAGATATAAAATTTCAGAAAATGAAAAATACACCAAATTAGACAAAGAAGATTTATTTAACTTCATCTAACACAGAATTACTGTCACAAAGTTTCCAGGATATTACACTAACCACCTATTCAATAACCTCTCGCCTTTTTCTTTCGTGCAGCTGTCTTTGATCTGTGGTTTCAAGTATTAAAAAGAAAATCGAAAATTTGTTGGTTGTCAGTTGTCACTGCATATTAAATAGATCGAAAGAACTCCAATGGACTTGACTAGATTAAAGAGAAAAACTATTTTAGGGTCCACCATTGAAGCAACTTCATCAACTAATAATGCTCACTAATTAATCTTCTAGTTCATACCACTGCCTACTCCGGGCACACGTTTGTAGTGTTTATAACAAACTATTTTGCATACAGGAACGTATTTGTGACATATATATGTATGTATGGTGTATAGATGCATCTATGACATAAATAAGTTTAGGATGCGCATCCTTCTTTGATAAAGAGTAACGTAGTTAGGAATTGTTTCGTGTGCATAATTTTGACGTTCTAACCCTCAACATCTTGTTATGCAGAGAAAATGTTCATCTACTAAGCTTTCGGTATTTCCACGCAGAGAATAAGAAGGGGGCATGATTGAACATAATTGTGACACTAAAATGACTGTCACACACTAATACAGTTTGGTAACACATCATTAAAATGTGACCCATTTGATTGAGTAGGCTTACATTAACCAGCTTCTGAAATAATTGGTAATACAATATGTAGGAACTAGGTGCTATAAACATTGGTGGGCACACATTAGTCGCTAACTCCAAATAAAATGACTTTTTTTATTGGTGGAATTGATGTAAATGCAGGGGTCATTAACATTTATTATTCAACCACAAATAAGAAGAGCCTATTTTTATGAAAGTTAGTAACTATTGTGTGTTCTGGGTCATATCATAGAAAATCCCTAAGAATATATAATTAGACGGACTGTATTCCACTTAAAATGAAGTCGTGTCAATCAATTATTACATAGATTTTAATAATATGTAGCATCTGTGAATTTTATATGAAGACTTTCGAACAAGGGATTTGTAAATACTTCTGGTCCTATAGGAACCTTATATAAAATTACAGAGCCGCAGTCTCATATGGTTAGTAAGGTCTCGCAGATGAACATATAATTGGTCGTAACGCGAATGCAACTATGACAAGGCATTTTCCTTATAATTGTGTTGCTTTGCCTAATTATAAAAACATAAATGTCTCATTTGCATTAGGTGCTCATTTGGGATCAAGTTTAGAGCATGTATCATGTATGGTTACTCTTTAAGCAATTCCTGTTATTTGTAGAACATTGTTATTACAGTAAATTGTGAAACTAGTTAGATTACTAAATTCTCAAGATTCCGGAATAGCTAATTGGTAAATATACATCTGCTTGCTTATTCTACAGACTACATGACAATATCAAGATAAATTCTCATTAAAATATTGCAAATTTATCCAGTTCCTCTGCTCATCTGCTTTAATCATTTTTAGACAAAATTCAAAATGTGGCCCTAACCCGTGAGCTCAATTAAACTTCTCACCAACTATAGTTCATTATGGGAACCGGTCAGGCTCATCTTTTTAATTTGCATACATATTTGCCAACGTTCTAGACTTTAGAAACGCACAATTATATGTCTCCGTATGTGACTACTGATCAACTAAAAGTAGTGGCCTAATTCTGTCTCATTAACCACAAGATCCCAAGAAGCTTGTCCCCAAGGGCCTAAAATTCTAAACACATGAATCCAAAATCCCTGAAGATAGATGTTTCAAAAACGGGGTCAATAATGCAAAACAGGATACTTTCACTCAAATAACATAAAATTCTGCTGTCCTTTTCTATTTACTTCTTTTAATTCTGCAACACCAGCCAATGACTAGTGATAATAAAAATGGTGAATTGGTCATAAAGACTACTACTGTAGTAGATTTCGTGGATAAAGAAGCATATTGTGTGATGGATACTACTCAATATTTACTAGCATTAGATAATTCCAGGGATTGAAGAAATCAAATTATTTAAAACATTACCCATATTTTACAATGTGCAAGTGCACGATACTAATTAACATGGAGTTCATGTGTCCATACCATAGACTTCAAGTATTTATGTTTTTTTTACATCTTGAGTGAACCCCTTTTAGGAACCTAATGTTATACAACGATTACTAGTGGTGGTGGTGCTGGCATTCGGTAGGAGTGACCGGGAACCTTGCGGTGTCTGTGCAGTAGTCATAGATCATATGGTGAGCTCGTACCCATGTAAGTTGGTGGCTTTGATGCAAGCTTAGAGTGGACAATCTAGGCTCATCCCACCAGAAACGCTTCTCAGCACTACTGCTGCACCTTCTTGAAACATCTGCTGGAGCTACTGTGGTTGGGCATTCGCACCCATCAATTTCGAAACCTCTGTAAGAGGCAATGAAAGGTGCATGGCTCCAGTCTGTTTTAACCCGCCCGCCCTGAGTAGCCCAGTCATCAGCGTTCCATATGGAGCTGTACACACCCATGGCTTGGTCCTTGGGAAATGGCAAACCCTTGTGCTCTAAGTTGGAGTGAACTCGAATAGGTGTATCATCAACCAGAAACCTGGAAAGAAAAATGATAGTAAATTGTAAATACAAATAGTTGAAACATTACAAATATAAAAACAGAGGAATCACATACAATACAGAGGAGAGAGCTTACACAACTTGGCGTTGGTTCCAAAGGATGGAATAAGAATGAAAATCTTTAGAAGGGTCGAACCAAAGATTCAATCTTTGTTCCCTGTTACCCACACCATTTACATAAACATTAGTTTGGACTAGGTAAGGCTCTCCAGTTGTATTTCCAAGAAACTCGAAATCGAATTCATGGTGTTTCGGTCCATCTGATGACATCTGTTCCCCGAAACAATTTAACCATTCTTAATACCGAATTTAAACAACATAATATGTTTATAACCATGCATAGTTAATAAGACAATGTAACTATTGTAAGTAAAGAAAATACTTGTATTTACGTACATAGAAAGCAGTTACAGTTCCAGCAGAGTCACCCTCAACAAGCTTTATTTGGACAGTAACTTTCCCAAACATGTATTTGCTTTTTGATGAAAACCCAGCCCCTGTAAAATTACTACCCATCATTAGTATCAATGCAGCTTAAGTACTTAATACTCATACTACTTAATAATTAGTACTATTAGTTAAAAAACATTGGAAATTACCAGAAAACTTATCGAGTTTCATTTTGAGTGTATCGCCTTGGTAAACAAAGTGATCAAGTGCCCAACGTGCCTGAAACAGTTGATCAAATTTGTTGGAGCAAACTGGTGTAACCACCATTATCAGGCCAATCATAACCCCGAACACAACCCAACTCCTAGTTGACAGTGAAGAAACAGGACCCATGCTAAGATCAGTTTATGTTTTTAGTTGAGGAAGATACAATGGAAAGTGATGGAAGTGAGCGAGGAGACTCCACTGGGGAGTGTGATCTTTTATAGATAGATGAAAGATGCCATGGTGGACCCAGAGTCCAAGTCAGCTTCCACGTCATTCGAAGCTCTGCCACGTAGGACAGAAACTATCCAAAATTCTTCAAGTACATTTCGAAATTATTTACGGAGATACATGCATGGATTTAAATTTGAATATACAATAGGTGTTGAGTAGCTGGCTCTGAGCTGGGAGTGAGTAGGGCCAAAAACACTGAGTACGACTAGTCACTGTGTTTTAAAGCGCGAGTAGAGTTGGGGTCTAGGTCTAGGGGGTACGTACCAATAACAACACGCTACGATATGATGCCCATCACTGTGAAGTGACCAATGAATTATAGTATTTGAGTTATGTTAAAAGACCACTCACCACTAGAGCCGGCCAAACGGACGGTTTGGCTCGGCCCGACCGGGAATCGGCTCGCCTGAAAATCACGTAAATCGGTTCGTTACGTGCCGATTCAGAATTCGGCATAAATCGTCTGTACAAACGAACCGAGCATGAGTTGAAATCTGGGAGACCGTGACCGGCCCGGCACGGCCCGCTAAACCGGAACAATTCAGTCGGAACTGAACCGCCCGGCACGGCCCGCGAATCGCGAGTTATTTCCACGACATTAGTTAATATAGGAACTGAACTAGAAAAAGAAAAAGAATAAAACAAATAATTTGTTAATAAAACAATTGACAAAGTAATAGACTAAGACCAATAGTATAATAACATGACTAATAATATAATAACAAGACTAATATTAAGTTAGTAACAGACAAATGAATAAAACAAAAACACAGCTTGATTCGCCAATTCGAGGTCGAACCGCGAATTATTCACCACACAGTTCCTGGAAACACGCGTCAAACTTGAACCGTCTAATTCGTTTAATTCGCGGGCCGTTAACGATTTACTCAATTGATTGTTCGGCCCGATTCGGCATGGACCGTTAATTTTTACAGGTCATTTACTGGTGATCAAATCGGCCCGCCAAAAATTCGGCCCGGCACGCTCGGCCCATTCGTTTGGCGGGCTCTACTCACCACTGCAGTTAGACACGCTCGACTGTCATGATATTTTTTAAAATGAATAAAATTTCGAGATATTTACACAAGGGTAAAAAATTGAATCTCTGACAATCCAAATTATAGGCAGTGTACGAACGGGGCTATGAAATAAGTGTGTCATTTAAAGTAGCTTGGGTGATCGAGAGCGCCAGGCTGGAAGAGTACAAAGCAAGACCCACAATTTTGTAATTAAGACTGGAAATTATCAGAACTCATGAAAGACATGGCGTACTATCTCTCAACTTCGGGAGGCGTGCCTGCCATCTAGTTCGACTTTTATAAACCTGCTTTTTTCATGGGGAAAAAATTGAATAATTATTCGATCTATCCCGACTATTTTTTAGAGTTTCTCCCGTTCTTTATCCTAACATATAACCCGTGCATTCTGATTATATATTGAAATTAGTGAAATTAAAATACGTATTATTTTATATTCTCTCCGTCCTTTTCATTTTTTTACACTTTTATTTTTAAGATTTCTCATTCATTTCTTTAGATTTCAAAACTTGCCAAAAATAGTCTATGGGTTCACTCATTTCTCATTTTTCCTCTCTTTTCACACTATTTTTACGCAACTATCTTCCCTTTATACATCAAAAATCGATGGGTCCCACCACTTCACCTACTTTTCTTTATTTTTTTAACTACTTTATACATATTTCTTAATTTCCGTGCCCAGTTCTTTTGATAACAAATCAAAAGAACGGAAGTAGTATGTATTATATTACTGAGGATTCAAAATTTTGATGGTTAAAATCTTAAAAAATCTTCCTACCACGGTCTATAGATGTAGAGCCCTAGTGGAGTCTTGAATATGGGTGGTGTATGTGGATGATTTAGTAATATAATTTTTTTAATTTTTTCTTAATTTATTTAATTTTTTCTTAATTTATTAATTATTTTGTTATGTTATAATTTGAAATACTAAAATTAATATTGGAAGCGTTTGATTCCCTGTGCAAAAGAGGTAAGAAAAAAGTTGGGTGATTTGAAATTAATAGTTGGATTATAATTTATAGAGTTTGTATTTATATTAGATACATGATTTAATTTTTTTAATTAAATTATATTTGTCTAAATTTTAGTTTGGAAGGTGTTAACTACTTGTTAGGAAGGTGTTAACCAACCGACCAAACGAAAACATGATTCGTTTATAATAGTATAGAATAGACTAGCATATAACCCGTACGATGAACAACTGATTATAACATTTATAATTTTATTATTTTATGAAAATAAATAATAAAAACAATAAATATATATTATTGAGATAACAAAGTTAAAATGTTTATTTTGTATAAATTATATTACTGAAGAATTCAAAATTTAAATAGTTAAAATCTTAAAAAGTATTTCGCTGCGCGGGTGCGAGCTTATAGGGAAGTGAGAGTTTTGACGAATAGTGGTGTATGTTAAATAATTTGGTATTGATTTTTTAAATATATTTTTTAAAAATTTTTCTTGATTAATTTGTTATATTATAATTTGAATTGCTAAAATTAATTTTGGAAGTGTTTGGTTTTCTATAAAAGAGGTAAGAAAGAAGTTGAGTGTAGTTTGTATTTATATTAGATACATAATTTAAAATTGTAATTAAATTATATTTGTTTAAACTTTGTTTCATAAGGTGCTAACATACATTTTAGGAAAGTGTTAACCAACTGAATAAACGAAACCATATTTCGCTTATAATAGTATAATATAGATTTCAAAAAAATTTAAATAAAATTTATATAATAGAAAAAATAATTACATTCACTACTTTACTCCAATATATCCATAACTGAAAGAATTTATTCAAAATTTTGGATTCTATAACATTTGCCTTATTTGTAGTATTAATTAGGAATTTACAACATAATTCGCTTTATTGTGTAGTATTAATGTATTATTTACGTAGAGTTCCGGTGTAAATTTTGCTTTATTTTTGGTATTAAATAGGGATCTGCAGCAGAATTTCATATAAAAAATACCGTGTTTATGTATTATATTTTGAAATTATTTTAAAACACACACAGTGATGCAAAACACATGTATTTAGATTTAAATACTAAAAGAATTCGCTTTATTTTTTAGTATTAATATATTATTTATATAGAGTTCAAGTATAGAATTTCGTCGTATTTATTGTATTAATTAGGTTTCTACAGCAGAATTGCACATGCAAAATTTTGTGTTTATTTCTTATATTTTAAAATTATGTTTTAAACACACGCAACAATAAAAACAACATGTCTCTAGATTTAAATCCTAAAAATCTATTTATAATTTAGGATGCTGCAGCAGAACTCGTCTTATATTGTGATGATTCTAAAATTCTTATTTTAAGAATTTATTCTAAGTTGTGCGGCAACCCTATTATATATATATATAATAAGGAGTTTGGTTCACAACCCTGGGTGGTTGTAGTAACCACCTACCGCATTGAAACATTGCGGCATATACTGCCGCATTGTTTCATTGCAAAGGGTGCAATGAAACATTGCTGCAAATACGGTCGCATTGTTTCAATGCAACAATACCCCCGCATTATTTCATTGCAACAGCGCAATGAAACAATGAAGCAGTTATTTAATTTCTTAAATAACAAAAAATTATATTTTAATGATTTAATTTATTTTCGATAATAACGGAGTTAAAAAGTATATAACTAATTTCAACAACAACTTGTTTCTATATTTACTAATTTTATTACTACTTCCCATTTATATTATCAATTGTATAATGAGTTAAGAATTTAAAATTTAATTAGATATATAATCGGAAAATAATTAAAATATTAGTTTTAATGAAAAAAATAAAAAAACGCAAATGATAACTGAAATGTATCAATGTTATGATTGTTTAATGAATGTTATGATCGGAAGACGACACCTTTCGATCAATAAACAATCATACTTGTTTGCCTTGAACTTTTTTGAGTGAATTCTAATTAAACTGTTTTAATTTAAATTTTAAATATTTCAAATTTATGTATAATAACACATTTGTACTGTATAATGAAGTTATACTGAATTAAAAAAAATTCTATACAATTTTTCCATTTTAAAAAAATAAGAACAAAATAATAAAAAAATCCCCCCCTCCCGCAATGTGTCAATGCGGGAGGTGTAAATCACAGCCATAACATATTTAAAACACGTGGGTGGGTGGTTGAAGAGCCACCTGCCGCATTGTTTTATTGAGGGAGTCGCAATGACACAATGCGGTAGGTGGCCGAGTTATTCTAAGTTATTTTATATTTTTTATAGGCAAAGAAAATTCAATAAATTTCATTTTTTTAGTTTTACACATTTTTAATATGTGCATGATAACATAACAAGAAATTTTTATATAGTTTGTTACCAAGAAATTTTTAACATTTTAGAGGCTAAGTTATTTTATATTTTTTATAGGCAAAGAAAATTCGATAAAAAATTATTTTTTTAGTTTTTCACATTTTTAATTTTTAACATTATATTTGTTTATTATAAATTAAAAATTGATAAATTAAATTCGACAAATACAAGAAAGATAATTATTAAATAATTTATTTGATTCAAATAGAAAAGGAGTACATTCAAATATTTTCTTAAACAAAATACATAATAACTTAAACATTTTATTCCGACGAGAATGATCAAGTTTTAACGGTGTTGGAAGAACCTCATTTATCACCCTTATCGTCGTCCTTCTTCCTCTTCAACTTTTCCGCCTTCGCCTCATTTTCCTTTTTTTTCTTGCGCTCAAGCGCCATTTGAATACGGAGGAGAGCTATTGCCATGTCTTCATCTCCTTCCGGCCCGTCGTAAGCCACGCCATCGATAATTACCTTGTTATTGTCCCAATCATAGTAGAAAACCATTTTTCGGAAAATAGAGAAGAGAATGTTGAAGAGAAAATGTAGAATGAAAAAAAATGAGATTATAAAAGCACTATTTATAGGCTGAAAACCGGAATTTTAAAAAGCAAAAATTTAATTTAGGCACAAAAAAAATGTTACGGAAGCTGAGGGGTAAGACTGTTGACTAATCTGCCGCAATGACCCAATGCGACAGGAACTACTGCAGCAATGAGCCAATGTGGTATGTCGGTCCAACTCCTTAACCTTTGACCAGTCAATTTATAATAATAATGGCACAAAAATTAAGTATGAATTCACAAAAAAGTATAAAATTATTAATATAAATTTTAAAAACAAAAATTAGGTATAAATTCACAAAAAATGATATTGATTTAATATTTGCACAAAAATTAAGTATGAATTCACAAAAAAGTATAAAATTAATAATATAAATTTTATTATTAAAATTGATAATTTGATTTTTTAACTAAAATAACATATATGACAATTTTTAAAAACATAAAACTCACAAAATATTGTAATCATAAAAATTCAGAAATACTATTTGAAAACCAAAAATTTAATTTAGGCACAAAAAAAATGTTGCGGAAGCTGAGGGGTAAGACTGTTGACTATCCTGCCGCAATGACCCAATGCTGCAGGAACTACTGCAGCAATGGGTCAATGCGAGAGTACTCCCGCATTGATTCATTGCGGGAGGCCGCAATGCGTGATTGCGGCAGGAACTCGGCTATAATGGCTCCAAAATCTGGTTGGTGGTTATATTTAATGGGTCACTCCAGCAATGTTTCATTGTTGGAATGTTTCATTACTGGAGATAATTTTGTTTGATTAAACATTTACTTCTTATTACTCATTTTACAAATTATAATATACTTTCAACAATTTCAAATTTACTTTCAATTTGCTCATTCTTGAAGGTGATCTCAAAAGGTTAGTTTTCGATTGTTGATGGCTTCTTTTTTATTTAAAGCTTGTAGTTCCTCTTCTAGTGAAAATGATAATTACGATTATTATACCCCCGTTAGACGAAACCCCATAGCTCGTCGTAAGTTATTTGTTGATGAAGATATTGTAAATCTTGATAGTGATGATAATATGAATAATGTTGGTGGTGATAATATTGATGTTGATAATGTTAGTGTTCATAATGTTGATAATAACGTTGGTGGTAATAATGTTGGCGGTCATAATGTTGATGATAACGTTGGTGGTGATAATGTTGGTCGTCATAATGTTGATGATAACGTTGGTGGTGATAATTTTGACGGTGAAAATGTTGATGACGTAAAAGATGAGAAAAATGTTGAGAAAAAGAATCATGGATTTAAGAATAGTAACGATATTGTGCCTTATGTCGGCAAGATTTTCGATACATTGGATGATGCGGAAGCATTTTATAGGAATTATGGTCGAAAAGAGGGATTCGAGATAATAATTAGGAATACCGTTTGTTTATTTGTCGAAAAGGTGGAAGGGTAGGAGCGACGCCGTTGGATTTTGGTAAAGGAAAACGAGTTAGAGAGGTAATTCCACGAACGAATTGTGGTGCTCGAATGTGTGTCGTTCACAAAGTGAAGATGGACAAATGGCAAATTAGTTCGGTGGATTTAGAACACAATCATAAATTGGTATCGCCGGAAAAAGTTCAATTTTTCAAAGATCACTCAACATAGATCCTATGACGCGATCATTGATTGAATTGTTTAACAAATCGGGAATTGAGACGGGCAAAGTAATGAAGTTTCTTAGCGAGACAAAGGGGGGTGTTGAAAATCTTGGTTTTTCTAATAAAGACGTACGTAATGTCATACGTGATATTCGGTGCCGAGTTTTTGATTCGGGTGATGCGGTGTGTGGATTACTTTTGTTACGAGAACTACAAGAAAATAGTTTTGGTAATTTCTTTTATCGGGTGGATGTACATGATGAGAATCGTGTATGGGGTTTGGTGTGGGTTGATCCTCGGTCCATAAACGCGTACAAGAATTTTGGTGATGTGGTTACATTTGATTCAACTTACCGGACGAATAGGTATTGTATGCCTTTCATACCTATTACGGGCGTAAACCACCATTATCAAAATATACTATTTGGATTTGCACTTGTAAGGGATGAGACTGAGGCATCGTATAAGTGGGTTTTGAGGACATGATTGGAAGTCGTCGACAATAAACCGCCTTGAACAATTATTACTGATCAAGACATTGCATTGGGAAATGCCATTTCCGAGGTCATGCCTATGCCACAAACAAAGCATACGTATTGTACATGGCATATAAGTAGTAAGTTTCCCGAGAAATTATCTTATTTGTACACAAATTATCCGGAGTTCAAGACAAAGTTTAATGCATGTGTGTACAAGTCGTTGACACCTACAGAATTTGAAGGTAAATGGGAGCAATTAGTCGAGAAGTACGATCTTGAGGATCATGCTTGGTTAAATGACATGTATGCTATTAGAACTCAATGGATTGGTGCTTACACGAAGCAACATTTTTCCGCCGGCATGACTACAACTTCAGGAAGCGAGTCTACAAATTCTTTTTTTGATGAATATGTGCAATCATCTACCGGTTTGAAGGAATTCATTGAGAACTCCCAAAAGGCTTTGGAGACATAATATCTAAAGGAGGTTAAAGCCGATTATGACAACGAACAATTGGAAATGAGATTAGTTTTGCACTCATCCTTGGAAATGCATGCATCCGAAATCTACACGAAAGAAATGTTTAAATGGTTTCAAAAGAAGCTTATGAAAAGTACATGTTACATCGTGAACAGTGTCAAAAACAATGGAACTTATATGTCGAAACTGTATTTGGTTGAGAAGGCTACCCTGCCGGAGAATTGCAGAAGAAAATATCGAGTGACGGTTTTCATGTACGAAAAAATTGAATGCTCGTGTAAGAAATTTGAACATTCCGGGATGATTTGCAAACACATAATCCGTTATCTTGACAAAAAACAAAAAATCAAGATACCGGAAAGTCTCATCATGGGTAGGTGGACAATGAACGGAAAAAAAATTATGGGGCCTCTTCCATATGCTCCTCCCGGTATTGGTAATTATGGTGCGTCACAACCATTAAGGTATGGTGCATTGTGCAAATCTTTTCAAGATTTAGCTGCTTCCGGTAGTTGTTCTATTTCACGGTATAAATACTTAATGGGTGTGATTGATAGAGAGAAGAGATACTTGAAAGATGCTTTTGCGGATGAAGAGCATAGAGAAAGAACCCATGAGGCGAAAATTCAAGAGGACTACCAACATGATCCAATATTTGATCCTCCAACGTCGAAAACTAAAGGAAGGAAGAAAACAAAAAGATATAAAAGTGGAATTGAGACGACAACTTCAAAGATCAAGATCAAGCCTCGAAAGTGCAATTATTGCGGGGCGATCGGAGGAGAACATGATGCAAGAAACTGTCCCCTAAGGGAGGAGCATGATCGAAGAAATTTTTAGGTTTTAACCTAACAATTGTTGACAAGTAGTACATTAGTTCTTTTAACTTTTCTATTTAAGTTCCATAATATTAACGTTATTTAAATTTATACATAATATTAATGTTGCATATTAATGTTATTTTTTAACAAAAATATTATCCAACTCTTATTATTAATATTAATATTGTTTAAAATATTTTCAACACCAAAACTCTTATTATCCAACTTAAAATATTGTAAGAGAATTGTGACAGAGCACCCAGTAATGAGACATTGCTAGAGGTCACACTGCATCAATGACTCATTGCTGGGTACTCTGCTCCACCCAATACTCACTGCCTCTTTTTGTTAACAAAAGTGAGTTTAGTAATATTAATATTTTAAAAATATTTTCCAACACCAAAATTCTTAAAATATTTAAAATATGCAGTATTAATGTAAAAATTTGAAAAAAGTGATTTAATCAACAAAGTCAACTAGACATTAAATTAGTCAATGCGAACTAGTGACAGAGCACCCAGCAATGAGACATTGCTGGAGGTCCTTACTGCAGCAATGACTCATTGCTGGGTACTCTGCTCCACCCAAAACTCACTGCCTCTTTTTGTTAACAAAAGTGAGTTTAGTAATATTAATATTTTTAAAATATTTTCCAACACCAAAATTCTTAAAATATTTAAAATATGCAGTATTAATGTAAAAATTTGAAAAAAGTGATTTAATCAACAAAGTCAACTAGACATTAAATTAGTCAATGCGAACTAGTGACAGAGCACCCAGCAATGAGACATTGCTGGAGGTCCTTACTACAGCAATGACTCATTGCTGGGTACTCTGCTCCACCCAAAACTCACTCCCTCTTTTTGTTAACAAAAGTGAGTTTAGTAATATTAATATTTTAAAAATATTTTCCAACACCAAAATTCTTAAAATATTTAAAATATGCAGTATTAATGTAAAAATTTGAAAAAAGTGATTTAATCAACAAAGTCAACTAGACATTAAATTAGTCAATGCGAACTAGTGACAGAGCACCCAGCAATGAGACATTGCTGGAGGTCCTTACTGCAGCAATGACTCATTGCTGGGTACTCTGCTCCACCCAAAACTCACTGCCTCTTTTTGTTAACAAAAGTGAGTTTAGTAATATTAATATTTTTAAAATATTTTCCAACACCAAAATTCTTAAAATATTTAAAATATACAGTATTTGTGTAAAAATACGAAAAAAGTGTTTTAATTAACAAAGGCAACTAGACATTAAAATAGTCATTTTTATATGACTAAACTGTAAAATGTGTAAAATATGACATCTCCCGCAATGATTCAATGCTGAAGTATGGTGTAATGCCTCATTGCGGGGTATGATCACTGCAGCAATAATTCATTACGGGGTGACTAAACTGTAAAATGTGTAAAATATGATATCTCCCGCAATGATTTAATGCTGAGGTCTGTGACCGGCCAACTGCACATCTGAAAGTTCAGCTTCGGGATGGGCCTGCAACATTGAAACAATTATAAAAGATCAAATGAACTACAAAATCAAAGAGTTATCAATTATCATTAACTTAGTAAAACATGAACTAAAAAGTACTTTTTGTTTTACCTTCAAGTTCTTGCAATAATCTTTTAACAGCAGTTGCACGAAAAAGCTGAAGTTAAAGAAGAACTTCTTAGCCGTGGGCTCCAGACCCGAGATGGACTCCCTAACCTTCAACAACTCTATGTTGGCATCCACGACATTGCTGTCTAAATCACATTCGGGCTTTAAGGCCTGGACATAATCTCAAGTAAGCTCAGCAGTGCCTCTATGATCTCTCCAAATAAAATCATTCTTATTACCCCACCAGTGCTTGTATAGCTAAAAAATCATCCTGTTTTTCAATGGCCTCGTCATATCAGCACACCGCCCATGACCACCCCGCCTCAGTTTACCCTTCAACTTGTCTTCATCAGTGTCCATCTGCAAATACATTTCAAGAGTATCAAATCAAACACATATTTAAAATACGTACAAGAATCAAACATAAAAAATGGAATGATTCAACATACGTAGATCAAGAATCATCCTCAAACTATCAGGAATAACACCACTATGACTACCGAATTTCACCATGCCACCTGCAAGTGGAGTCAACTCATTAGCAAGAGTCAACTCAGATCTCCCAAAAGTGCGCTCGGTAGTAGGAGTAACAGGGGTAGCAGTAGCAGCAACCTACAAATGCATTGAGTATCAAACATTATATACACCTCTAAATCTAAAGAGTTAGACTACTCGAATAATATACTCGAATATGTATAAGACACACAATAGTAAAAAAAAGTAAAGCTCTAAAACTAAAGAGTAGTACCTCAGACTGAACAACATCAGACTGAACAACAGGGGCGGCGGATAGGGGGGTCGACTGTGAAGCAGGGGTAGCAGTAGCAGCAACCTACAAATGCATTGAGTATCAAACATTATATACACCTCTAAATCTAATGAGTTAGACTACTCGAATAACATACTCGAATATGTATAAGACACACAATAGTAAAAAAAAGTAAAGCTCTAAAACTAAAGAGTAGTACCTCAGACTGAACAACAGGCGGGCGGATAGGGGGGTCGACTGTGAAGCAGGGGGAGCAATAGCAGCAACCTACAAATGCATTGAGTATCAAACATTATATACACCTCTAAAACTAAAGAGTTAGACTACTCGAATAACATACTCGAATATGTATAAGACACACAATAGTAAAAAAAAGTAAAGCTCTAAAACTAAAGAGTAGTACCTCAGACTGAACAAAATCAGACTGAACAACATGGGGGGCGGATAGCGGGGTCGACTGTGAAGCAGAGGGAGCAGTAACAGCAACCTACAAATGCATTGAGTATCAAACATTATATACACCTCTAAAACTAAAGAGTTAGACTACTCGAATAACATACTCGAATATGTATAAGACACACAATAGTAAAAAAAAGTAAAGTTCCAAAACTAAAGAGTAGTACCTCAGACTGAACAAAATCAGACTGAACAACATGGGGGAGGATAGGGGGTCGACTGTGAAGCAGGGGGAGCAGTAGCAGCAACCTACAAATGCATTAAGTATCAAACATTATTTACATCTTAAAACTAAAGAGTTAGACTACGCGAATAACATGCTTGAATATGAATAAGTACCTCAATTAGAACAGGATGAGAGACATGTACAGGGATAGCCGCAGCGTTAGGGACTACAGTCTCATCCTACATTAGGTGTCAATAACTCGATCAAACTACATATAATTCGATGTAGTAGACTACTCGAATAACTTACTCGAGTAAGTACCTGACGAGGACGTTTACTGGCTGCCTGTGTAGGTGAATCATGAGAATCAGAAGCAAACTCCTGCAATAACACGATAAGATAACGATCATACACACATTCACATTCAATATAGTAGACTGGATTTTGGAATGACATAAATGAAACGCACCTCACGTGTACATTTATGCGGTGAAGGAGGAGCACTTGGATCAATATGCATATCCTGTGCACGTGAGGGTCTATCAAAACTGGGTCTACTGAATGCAGGACCCCTCCACTCAGTGTTAACTCGATCATAACGAATCAGAAACTCAGGAATGCACTCATAGAACCAGTCTGGGGGATCATGGCTATGAATAACATGCAATGTCCTCATCCCACAGTCAAGCTACATAAATCATTAACTATTAATCATCTACCTAAACACCCTATAAAAATGCAACAATGAAATAAATGAATACAGGATTCAAATATTAAACTAAACTCTAAAACATACCGCATCAACCATGTCTTGCTGAGAGTAGCAGTCACGCGACACTATCTTGCGTGAATCAACACCCACAAAATGAGCAATCCTCAGCTTACTATGGGTCCTATACCAGTACATATACTGGTCAATGCTCACGTACTGCCCCTCTCCAACGGGCTCTATCTGGCCATCAAGATAAGCATACCACTCATCCCGATACTGTCTCAGAGTAGTCATATGCTGGTCCCTCTGCCAACGAGATAACATGTCCCTCCGCAGAGCAGACATATCAATAGGATCATCTGGAATATGCTGCAGCATACCGAACCGTCTCAAGACTCTGTCCGGCATGACATACTCGACAATCTCGAAGCAAATAAGTGGAATACGACCGAGACTCATATACGAAGCATCCATCAGCTCGATATCATACTGCTCCTCAGAATAGTCCACCGCATCAAAGAATAACCGATAAGGCTCCCATGTCAGCCAACTCATCTCAAATCGGTCAAAATCCCCTCAGTACTGACCTATAAGCAAAACAATAAGGGAACATATGAAATTGGATTGTTCAAAAGCATGCAAATGTTTATTCGAAGGAGAGTTCAAATAGTAAATATGCAAAAAAGAACAGTACCTGTATGGTGGTGAGGGTTCTCCCTCCGATCAGGGTTCGGCTCAGCCCATGCCAAAGCCCTCGGCCAAACAAGCTCCACCCTAGGTGCAATCTTAGGAGCACCAGGTAACAACCTCTCGTGTGCCCATAACATCAGTAGCATCGTGCATCCATTAAGTGCTGTTGCACTCTTATGAGCAGCCTTGGTCAAACCTCTAAATAAATAGCTCAATACAGCAGCTCCCCATGCATACGATTTAATCCGAGGTGAATCCTGGATGAGCTGTAAGTACCTGCGACAAAGGAAATACAGAGTAAGTAAGAATACAGGGCAAAATAAGGGCATGATAATAAATGAGAATACAAGAATTATAGTGTCAAATTGAAAATAAATGAGAATACAGGGCTTCATATGCAAAATCAACAAAAAAGGACAAGTGAAGGACTAAGATGTTATAAACTAAAATTTAAAAACTGAAATGCAAAAAATACAAGTAAATACCTCGGATGCACGGTATATCGACTCGATGAACGAAACAATATGCCCCCAATGATGTATAAAAGATAAGCTCGTGTATAAATCACAAGATCCTCTTCTAGCCCCCCCTCTGGTAGCTCCGCATATCGTTCCCTTAATTTGTAAAGCTTGACCCCGTCCCTATACATATCTTTACGCCCCACCTCATCCAATCTTGCATCCTGCCATTCCCTCATCCAATATACCTTCGGAGCGTCAAGCTCCCTATGAGTAACTGAACGACCCTTAACAGGGAGGCCCATAATCATGTATACATCCTCGAGGGTGATGGTCAACTCACCAAATGGAAAGTGAAAGGTGTTAGTCTCTGGCCTCCACCTGCAATTGCATTCATACACAAACATCACAAACATTGCCAGTGACGATTCAAATAAATGAGAAAATTGATTACAAATTAGTACATTTCCACTAAGACCGTTATCAAATGAATATCGTTTTGAGGAACTGAACGATTGTTCGTGAAAGCCGAGAAACCCCATTGGCTCAACAACTCACGTTGGGGATCTGAAAGTATCCACTGCTGATGATTAGCTGTGTACTACCGTACATTTAGCTTATCCCGCACACCTCCCGCCCATATGGCAGTACTAATATGATCATCCTGCATCGTCAGGAGTGATCCAACAATAGGCCCGCACTCATTCTCCATAGTAACTGCGAAGTGCACAATAAAAAATACTATATAATCCCAACTTAAACACGAAACATTTATAAGACCGTTATTTTCTATTTTAAGTCCTACCGAAAAATCGGCATGACTCATTTGTTTATAAGCTAGCCACAACCAATCAATCAATCAACAAGCATTCGTTTATACAACATATCTCAACTTACTATGCCAAACTATTAATAGTACATTTCGAAAACATCGAATATAAGATTAAGAACCCAATAAGACTGCAATCTTGAGTATATTCAAGAATACTTCAAGTTGATCTTTTTAAAGCATATATCCCCTTTCCAAGACATATAAAAACTCCTATCCAGCCCCTTCCCTAGCTAAACCCCCTTATCTTTCTAATTATGTTTTTGTTATCATAAATTTTGTAGTATTATTATCGAAATTTCAGCATCGTATATTTTGGATTTTGAATCTTGCAGAAAACTCAAACAAAAACAAGAGTACCCTTATCAATCTTTGCAGACAGTGAAATATGAAACAAAAAAATTATTGACAAATCATTCAAAACACAGCACGTAATGAAGATAAAAACACAATGGAAATGGAATCGCAGAATTAATAAAAAACTATGAGCGCAATGGGTCATTGCGGTAGTATGTAACTATGTGTATGTATACGTGTATGTATACGTGTGTGTAGATGATGATAATCATACCTGAGTAGCTGAATCGCCGGAGTAGATGTTGAAATCGCTTGGAATCCCTGAAATCGCCGGAGTAGATGAGAATTAGGTTTTTGTTATTATGAAATTAGGGATTTCAGGAAGAAACGGGTTAAATCCGGGTCTCGTCTGCCGCAATGACTCATTGCGGGGTCGCAATGGGTCATTGCGGAGGCCGGGGTTATTCTGTAATTTCACGAATTTTAAGTAATAGTTTGTTAAAATAAAGAATTTATTAACAGAAATATATAAATACAAAATAAAAATATAAAAACCAAACAATAAATACATTAGCAATTTAAACATCAATTAAAATTATTTATATATTTATTATCTATTATTTTACAATTATTTAAAAATAAAACTAAATTGTTTCCAATAATGAAGCATTGCGGAAGCCGTATTGAGTCAAAGCTGGTGAGCTCCCGTAATGTAACAATGCGTAACCCGCATTGAAGCAACGCTGCTATGCTTCCATAATGTAACAATGCTGCAGGTGGTTATTAGAATCACCTGTGGCTGTGGAAGGGCACCCATACAATAAATATGAATATTTAATTACAAATATTTTTTTTGTATAACTCACATTGTATCATGTATTTAAAGGATAAATACAAAAGAAAAACCCTATCTTGATTGTATATTTCATGTTCGTGTACTTAAATTAAATTTAAACACTAAATTTTCGTATGATATAAAAAAATCCAGGGAAGAATGACTAAATTTATTTGGCGTGAAAAATACTACTCTACAGTAGTGTTTAACAGGCAACTGAATGGAATTCGTGACTAGACGGATGGTCTAAGCTGTAGCTTTCATAGGCTCATAGCTAGCTCATGAATACACCTAAATATTACTACTAGTAGGAGACTAGGAGTTATGTACATCTTCATTTTGAACTTGCTATTGAATCATTGATTGCTACCTAGCTCAATCTGAAACAAGCAACTATACAAGATAAGATCAGTAGGGGTGTACAGACGAATCGCTCAACCGTATTCAACCGCTCACAACCGCACCACATTTTGCGGATAGTCGCGAAACGAAGGTTGGTTGTGGATTTAAATTTTAAAAACCGCTCATTCGCGGATTGGATGAGGTTTTAAATTCTTGAAAATCGCAAAATCGCAACTGCAACCCGCAACATATATTTATAATAAAATATATTTCCAAAAATGTAGTTGATATCATATAAATTAATAAGTGTACACATTTATTAACTAATTTTAGGTCAATGTTAAGACTTCGTTCATAAGATTCACAATCATTGTAAGATATATAACTAAACAAATGAAAAATGTAATCAACATGTAATTTTTTATCATTTTCTTTTTTTCTTTTCTCTCGCCTCCATATTTTTATATGTTTTTAATATTATTACTCCATACATATCATTAGTTTGTATTTTATTTTTGAATGTAAATTTATCACGTAACTTAAACTTGAATTTATTAATATTCCGAATTTATTTTTTTACAAATTATTAATTATTTTAAAATAAGTGGTTGAACTGCAAACCGATCCGCAATAACCGCAAATTCGCAACCGCAATTGACGCAGTTAACCACAACCGAAAATGTGATTGCGGATGACAATTTTTTAAAACTGCTCTTCACGGTTTGGTTCGACTTTTACCCCAAAACCGATCCGATCCGATCCAAACCGCATACACCCCTAATAAGATGTACATCGCTTCGCTTGTGCTGTACTTGTTGATTTTGTTTGTAAGAGAAAATACAAAGCATAGCCGTACCTAATCCTACGGCTAGAATATAAAACCAAATTAAAAAAATTCAATTCTAATGCATAGCTATATTTATCCTATAAATGCCGAAATGGATAGTTGATCTTATATATAGGATCCAATATAGCAATTGTTTTCCTTGACATAGCGTTAAATAACTATAAATCGGATGTATGTTAATTTACTTTAAATGAAATTTAGGAGAGAGAAACAAAACTTTACTAAATTTGGAATTATTTGATTGTAAAATAAAACTAACATTGGATTTTAAGTCCTATTTTAGCACCAAAATGCATTTTTTGGTCTCAGATTATAGCAATAGCTATAATCATTTTAACTTTAGTGAAAACAACTAAACTTTGGAAGAAGTTACTCCATCTCTCTCGGTCATTTCTATACACTTTTCGTTTTGGATGTTCTTCTCAATTTCTACGTTAAAAAAATAGTAAATTTTTCTAATATACAATTCAAATACATCCACTCTTTTATTCCACTATACTCATTATATACATTAAAAATTGATCGGTCTCACAACTTTACCCACTTTTCTCTTCTTTTTTTCTCAATAAATTACACTTTTTCTTAACTTTCGTGTCAAACCCCCCGTGATGAATGTTAGGTCACACACACACTGTAGAGGGGGATGAATACAGTGTATAGTACAATCAAATCGAACTTTAATAACTCAAGTAACAGAAAACAAACTTTATTGAAACAATAAACTCTGTTACAGTATGAAACTGTTCTCTCTCAGTGATGAACAAATATCACGAGAGCTGCTAGGGTTACAATGAATAATCTTCTCGATTGTGATAACACTTATAGTGTAAACCCTATGTCTGTGTTTATATACTATACAGTTACAAGATAATTGCTAATTGATATGGAATATAATTCTGCTTCCTAAAATATATCAATCAGATATCTTTTCTTCCAAGTATTCTATTCTTCATAGAATTCCTTCTTCGTGCATATCTCTTCTTATGTTTGTCTCGATCTTCTTTCCTTTAACCAACTGCTTTCCTTATCTGAACGTCCTTCAGTACTTAAGTTCTGATATCCATCTTCTGATGATTATCTCCTGATAATTTAAGTACTGATATCCTTAAATCCTGACTTCCAGTAAGTACTGATTTATCCTGTTTAAGTAAGATCTGAAAACTAAACATAAATCACATTAGCCATGACATTATTAAATATATCTAACAATCTCCCCCAACTTGTAAATTAGCATAATATACAAGTTTAACAAATATTTGATGATGTCAAAAACATTAAGTACAAATGCATGAGAATTTGACTAGATAACTATAACTTAAAGTACTTAAAGCTTTACCAATCTTTAACTTCTGATAACAACTCCAGTCTGTATTCATATCAGAATTTAAGCAGTTGTAGATCTTGACTTGGCTTCATCTTCTGATCTCTCTGATGTTAGGAGTTGTTCTGAGATAGTTCTTCAACAAACATCTCTCAGCATATCTGAGTTCATCAATCATCCTCCTTTTAACATCTTTAAGTTCTGCAGTATCTTCACCAATTTGAAAGATTGCAGCCCTGAGATCATTAATTCTAGCTTTCCTTATATCCTGATCCAGTCTGATCAAATATGCTTTGTCAGACTCAAGATTGAATTCCACAGCCCTGTAACCCAGAAAGGTAGTTATAATCTTAGCAGTGTTGGGCTTCATCTCAACAATATCACCCTTGTGATCTCTGTACTTTGGAAGATATGTGCTGTCAGACTTAACAGAATAAAGCTTTTTATGTTTCTGAATTTGACTCTTCAAAAAGTTTGCAGCACTTTCTGTTATTTTGTCATTCACTTGAAGTAAGAATAATACATGTTCCAGCTCTTCAAAATACTTCAGTGGAATGGCATTTTCCCTTATATGATAAACCCTACCATCTGTCATGAAGTACAATAAGATGTGTTCTTTCAAGTAGGTATGGTACACCATTTGTACAGATTCTAGTTGATTCAATCTTTCAGGAGTTGCTCCAATACCTGGTTCACTTAAGGAAGTTGGATCATTTGTTGTGTTCTGTATTCTTCTTTCATCAGCACTTCCCAATCCAGTTTTATCTCCTGCTTCCTTTCCAGTAACCACTCTTGCTTCAAAACCACTTGCAGCAGTCTTCAAAGGTTGAGTCTGTTTGGCTTTAGTGAATCCTGGTAGGAGTTTCTTTGAAGGTTTAACATGAGCAATGTCAGAGGTTTCCTTTGATATATCTTCTGATATCAAGTTAACTTGAGCTATGTCAGAGGTTACTTGCTTCTTTGAGATATCAGAATTAACTATCTCTTGACTCTGAACAACTTGAGCCATGTCAGAGGTTGTCTTAGAAACTTTTCTTGAAGTCAGAGCAAGATCATCATCTTCATCAGTAATTTCTTCATTCACAGGAGGCACATAAACCTTGGTAGGTCCACCAACTTTCTCTTTGCCCTTGGACCTTGGATCTATCTGCAGTTGTGATTTAGCCTCAGTTGCTTCAGGATTTGTCCTTTCTTTTTTCACAATGCCTTTGAGTGTTGGAAGTTTCTTTTTACCAGAAGCTTCAGATTTAGATTTAACTTTTTATGATTTAAGTCTGGCTTCTTCTTCCATCAGACTCTCCAAGTCCATTCCTAGATTTTCTTTAAGAAATAACTGTCTTGACATTTCTTCATGAAGATCTAAAAGTTCATCAGAACTTATCCTTTTACCAGTAGCAGAAGTAATTCTTTTTTCAGCATCAGAACTTATCCTGTGACTTGTGATTTCAGCTTTTCTCGATGAGAAACCTCTACCTTGACTATGACCTCCACCCATTCCAGAGGTTCCTTGGTCATCTTTTTCATCATCCTTCCCCTTCAGTGTCTTATCAGTTTTGCATTGGGACTTAATTACTTTCTCCCCCTTTTTGGCATCAGCAGGTAAGAGAAGAGAGACAAGCAATTCCACTGAGGCTTGGATTTCATTAAGTTGAGATTACTGAGAAGCTTGATTTTTCAAAATATCATCAATCTGAGATTGTTGTTTCTCTTGAGTCTTCTCAATATAAGCAACTCTGTCAAAGGTAGGTTGGAAGAATTTTTTCTTGTCAAGTTTCTGAACTTGTTCTTGCTTGATTAATTCTTCCTGAATTTTATGTAACTCTGCATGAGTAGTGGAATGGAGACCTTGTATATGTTTAGTACTCAATGTAGTGACTCGAAGCTGTGTTTTGAAATCATCAGAAATTAACATCTCATCAGCTTTTGTCAAGTGCTCAGCAAGATTCTTTGCAGATGGAACACAGATAACTGAGTTCCATTCCTTAGTCCACTCCTGTCCTACAGGAGTTTCACTCCAAGGCACTGGTGCTTCTCTTATAACAAACTTCTTAACTAATTCACTTTTGTGAACAGTTGGCTGAGGTGCATGTCCTGAAGGACCTGCTTCATCAGCATCTGCATTCGGAGGAGCATCACCAGTATCATCAGCATGTGCAACATCAGAACTTACAGAATCAACATCTTCTGATAAAACAACAGTATGAGAAGCAATTGAGGCTTCAGCATCATCCTCTAAGTGCTGATCTGGTTCCAAGTTCTGATCAACAGCCATATCCTGATGCTCACCTATATTCTGATCATCAACATCTAGATGCAGAGAAGGTGTATTAGATAATTCTGGAGTTTGAGTAGCATCAGTAACAGGTGTTGTTGATGGATGAATTGCTGTTGGAGCTTCTAAGTAAAGTACCTCAGGCACAACCAGCTTCTGAATATCAATTTCAGCACTTGTGCCTGGATCAACAGGAGATACAGTCTTATGAACAAGAGACACAGATGGTGTGTTGGCCTTTTCTGTAGCAGCTTCATGAGTTGGAGTCAATGGAGAAGCAGTGGCTTGAGCAGATTCTGGTTCTTGTGAGATCAGAGATTCCTGATCTCCTTCCTTAGTTGTTGCTTCCTCATCATCTGAAACTGGCCTTTTAGCTCTCTGTTTCTTGTATCTCTTTGAAGGTGGGGATTCCTTGGGAGGTTCAGCAGAAGTCATTATTCTAAGCCTTTTGAGAAGCTTAGATCCCCCAATTCCAGAATCCTTCTGAGAAGGAACTTTCTCAGCTTCTTTAACAACAGGTTCTGATAAAGAAACATGTTCCTCACTATCAGACTCATCTCTCAGAACAATCCTCCTTCTCTTCTGTGGTGTTGGAGAAACAGTCTTAGTCCTCTTGGGCTTGGAAGATGAAGGCTTCACAGTAGGTGCTGAGGATGAAGGTTGAGCTGTCTGTGAAGTTGAGAGATATGATTTGAGATATGTTTTGAGGGAAGGCTGAGGTATAGATGTATGAGTGGTATGTTCTAATGGTTGCTGTGGTGTTTGGGATGTGGTGGTAGGTTGAACATCAGGATAAACAGATCTATAGGTTTGAGGATCAGCATTTACCAAGATCTGTTTTACAGACTGAGGAATCTGTAAAGGTCTAACCACATTTTTCTTAAGGTCAGCATTTACCAAGTCATTAAAGGCTCTTTTTGCAATTTTAAAGGGTGGATATAAAGAACTGGCTGGTTGAGGGGCATCAGCACAACAAAAAGTATATATAAGCTGACAAAATCTAGCAAAGTAGACAACATTCCTATCTTCTGTCATCATATCCCCAATAAAACCTATCACAACATTTGCAAAATCAAAATGAGTTTGGTTAATGATAGCATACCCGATGTGCTGACTCATTATAGGAATGGCATCAAAGTTGGAACACTTATTCCCGAAGGCTTTAGTGATGCAGTCGAAGAAGAAGCTCCATTCCTTTCTGATATGAGCCCGTTTCAACTGTCCAAGCTTAGCCAAACTCTGCTCATACCCCAAACTTGCCATTAACTCTTGTAGATCTTATTCCTCCGGTATGGAGAATATACAGCCTTCTGGTAAGTGTAAGGCCTTGCGTATTGTACCAGGAGTTACCACATGTTCAGAATCATCCACTTCAAAAACAATACTGGGAGTACCAGTTGTACCACCATTATCAAAATGCCCAGTCTTCCAAAACGTCAGAACTTGTTGGCTTGAAAAGGCTGAAGGCTGGGTCAATGCATACCCAATTTCACTGTGTGCAAGAAGATCTTGCACAAAATACAACTCAGACGGAGCTTCAGCATGATCAAGAATTGCAGCATAGTTATTTGGAACAAACTTAGCTCCATCAATGATCAAATCCTTAGGTGCCATGAGAAAAATCGAAAAGTAAGAGTTGCCTGTTAGGTGTTTGAGAAAATGTCTATATGAAAAACCAACGTCAGGAGATGAGAGAGAGTAAAAGCAAAGAAAGAGAGATAATGTGTAAAAGGAAATAAAAGATTGTATAATCTTCTCTCTCTCTTACTTATACTTGGTAAAAAAAAATATAACCGTTGGACACCTGTCAGACATGCAGCAATAATGAATAGTTAATGGGCACGGGAAAACAGTAATCATTACTTACCCACTTGCAGTTTTCAAGGAAAAACCGTTCCACTTACCCAGTAATTCCATTAATTGAGGTAAATCAGTTTTAATTCAAAATTTAAACTGTTCCCACTTATTCAATTATTTTCACTGCAAAACCAATATTCTGAAAAACAAAATCGAGTGTGAGAATGACCAAAATAAATCAAGTAAACAAGTACTGATATTTTAAGATCAGAACTTAATTTAAATCAAAAATGAAATGGTCATCAGAATATGAATATATATCAGGATTTATCAGTGCATTTAAATTACAAACATCTCAGAGACAAAAACTTGCAAAAAGTAGAAATTCCATTAATATATTAAGAGAATACATTCATGAAATTTAAATTACATCAGAGCTTTACAAGATTGTCCTAAGCTTCTAAACCTAACATCAACAGCCTTAGTCCTAGCTCAAGAAGCAGGGCAAGGCTGACAATGAAGAAAAACAGGAAGAAGAAAATAAATTATTTCTTCTTCCTACTCTCTACAAAAAGAATAGCGAGTCTGATGATTCGCTCTTGCTGGTGGAGAGCTTCCAGCCTTTCTTCCTCCAATCGCTCCAGATGGCGATGGTAGTCCATGTAAAAGAACAGGAGGTGGGTGAGAACCTCCTGGGGAACCGAGTCCCAAATCTCCTCAGGAATGGCAGTGACGTGCCATTCCTGCTGCCATCCCTCACGGCTTAACTCCATGTTGAAGGTCTCATAGTTTAAAAACATATTGTAGTTAACCATGATGTTTTGTATATGGGGGAAAAGAGAGTAAGTGTTTGAGGAAAGAATTGATGTATAGGCTGATGTGAAGTGTTGGTTTATATAGGCAAGAGAATGCCAGGAGACGCAAGGAAATTTAATGCTGACAGGTAGAAATAATTCTACCTCGTCTCCCTAGACTGGGAAGACGAAAAACAGTCATTGGAAGTGTAAGACAGGGTTTAATGCGCACAAGTAACAAGTAAAAATTACTATGCATGTAAATGTTGTACTAACCCTAATTAGATTGACTGTTAATATTCTACCTAAACATATTCTGATTTAAAATGAGACCGTTTTTAGATTTTATCCACAAATAAGTCAAGTAAAGGATCATAATTTAATATCAGAACTTAGACTTATATCAGAACTTAACAGTTATCAGAACATGATTTCTTAACTCGAAAAATGAATGCCTATCTTTGTAATTCTTCACACAAATTCTGATATAGATTCTTCAGAACTTAATCATCAGAACGTTCAACAGAACTTGTCCTCAGAATTTATGCAATGAGACACATAAAATGTTCATCTAAAATAACATAGATCACCACAGTAATTTTCATCATTCATATGGAGTGTTTAGTGTGTGCATTAAGCTAAATATCAGACAAAGAGTAAAGTCTGATTCACTTCAGTACATCTTAGAAATAAGGCATAACTAAAACTTTACTAAAAATCTGTCATTATTCTGAAGCCTACTATTGAATGAGTTCATGCTTGAATCCACCTAAACTATTTTGTGCTAATTTTGTGCATCTTTTTAAATTCCATTTTACAGTGGCTTCTCAGTGTAAGTGAGTCACGACTGCTTATCAGAATTTATGCTATTATCAGAGTATTTCTCCAGTAATCATAGAGTGTGAGAAGTCACCAAGAAAATATTTTGCTTTTCTGATGCATATTACTTAATACCAGCAATGTACTTGGGTCGTCCCTTCCACATTTTTACTCTAGACCTCAAAGGAGTACCTGATTTTATTTCTTTTTCTTTTTCCTTTTTCTTTTGATAAGTGAGGTTTATCAGCACTTAGTACATTCAGCAGATTTACTAACACCAGAACTTGACATATGAGAAGCATTATTCTAGTTTTTGACTTAGTAATAAGATAGACAGAGTAAACTTAACTAAGCTCAATATCAGAATTTGCTTGTGTCAATGGATTTCCACATAAATAATTACTTCTAACATGGGATCTCTAGTATATTGAAGACTACTAGGTCAGCATCTAGTATAAGTATCCTCATAGGATAAAATAGTTACGTAAACAGACATATCACTATCAGAGTTTAGATAGTCACATCAGACACCAGTCATTACTTAAGCAATTTTCAATTAAGCACAGAATACACAAAGAGAGTAATTTCTGTAAATACTGATCATAAAGTCTGATGCATCAGAACAAAACTAAGCAGATTTAGAGAAAGAACCTGAAACCATTCCAAGTTCATTTACTAATCTTGTAAAAGTAGCTTCACACAATGGTTTTGTGAAGATATCTGCTAGTTGTTGATCTGTTGGAACAAAGTGCAATTCCACTGTACCTTCATCCACATGTTCCCTTATGAAGTGGTACCTGATGCTGATGTGCTTTGTCATTGAGTGTTGAACTGGATTACCTGTCATAGCAATAGCACTTTGATTATCACAGTAAATAGGGATTTTGAAATATGTTAACCCATAATCCAGTAACTGATTCTTCATCCAAAGAATCCGTGCACAACAGCTTCCTGCAGCAATGTACTCTGCTTCTGCAGTTGATGTGGAAATTGACTTTTGTTTCTTGCTAAACCAAGAAACCAATCTGCCTCCAAGAAATTGGCAGCTTCCACTTGTGCTTTTCCTGTCAATTTTGCAACCTGCAAAATCTGCATCTGAGTAACCTATTAGTTTAAAATCTGATTCTATGGGATACCACAATCCCAGATCAGCTGTTCCCTTAAGATACTTGAAGATTCTTTTCACAGCTGTTAAGTGAGGTTCTCTTGGATCTGCTTGTAATCTTGCACAAAGATAGGTAGCATACATGATATCAGGTCTACTAGCAGTTAGATAGAGTAGTGAGCCAATCATACTCTGTAATCAGTAATATCTACTGATTTACCAGTATCCTTGTCCAGTTTTGTTGCAGTGGCCATGAGAGTGGATGCACTTGAACAATCTTGCATTCCAAATTTCTTCAGCAAATTTCTGGTGTACTTAGTTTGACAAATAAAAGTGCCTTCTTCATTCTGTTTGACTTGAAGGCCCAGAAAATAGCAAAGTTCCCCCATCATACTCATTTGATATCTTGACTGCATCAGTTTAGCAAACTTCTTGCAAAGTCTGTCATTTGTAGAACCAAAAATGATATCATCAACATAAATCTGCACCAGAAGTAAGTCCTTTCCATGGTTGAGGTAGAACATTGTTTTGTCTATAGTTCCTCTGTTAAATCCACTTTCCAGAAGAAACGGAGCCAAAGTCTCATACCATACTCTTGGAGCTTGCTTAAGTCCATAAAGTGCTTTATCAAGCCTGTAGACATAATCTGGATATTTGGAATCTACAAAGCCTGGAGGTTGTTCAACATATACTTATTCCTCCAATTCTCCATTGAGAAAAGCACTTTTCACATCCATTTAAAAGACAGTAAACTTTTTGAGAGCAGCATAAGCCAAAAATATCCTTATGGCTTCCAATCTAGCAACTGGTGCAAATGTTTCATCATAATCAATTCCCTCCTGTTGAGAATATCCTTTTGCAACCAGCCTTGCCTTATTCCTTGTAATTATGCCATCACTATCAGTTTTGTTTCTGAATACCCATTTTGTACCAACAACAGATCTGTTCTTTGGTCTTGGCACTAGGGTCCAGACTTTGTTTCTTTCAAATTCATTTAACTCTTCCTGCATTGCTTGCACCCAATCAGCATCTTGAAGAGCTTCTTCCACTTTCTTTGGCTCAGTCTGAGAAAGAAAAGAATTGTAAAGACATTCACTTGAAGTAGATGTTCTAGTTCTGACACCTGCATCAGGATTTCCAATTATCAAATCAGGTGTATGTGATTTAGTCCACTTCCTCGCAGATGGAAGGTTTTCTCTATAATTGGATGCTCCCCCATGATCCATGCTGTCTTCATTAACATTTTCTGATGCTCCCCCTGAAACTATGCTCTCTGAGTTGGATTCTTCAGAATTTAGATTTTCAGAACTATCAGAATTTGGCTTATCAGAACTTGACGAATCAGAACTTGAAGAGCCAGATGTATGTTCTGATGCTTCTTGAGATGTGGTTATATCTTGAGTATGCTCCCCCTGCATAGGTGCATCTTCCTTTGGCGTAGTCACCACAGTTTCAATAACATTAGAGTTTAATCCATCAGAGCTTGCAGTATCAGGATTTAGTTTGTCAGGATTTTCAGTATCAGAATTTGAGTCTTCATTTTCAAATCTCAGCTGATCATGATCAATAAAATCTTCAAATCCAGTAATCTTCTTATCATCAAAAGAGACATTGATGGATTCCATGACCACTCTTGTTCTCAAGTTATAGACTCTAAAGGCTTTTGTGAAAGTGGATATCCAACAAAGATTCCTTCATCAGCTTTTAGATCAAATTTGGATAGCTGTTCAGGATGAGTCTTAAGAACAAAACACTTGCATCCAAATACATGAAAATACTTCAGATTTCGCTTCTTTTTCTTCACCATCTCATATGGTGTCTTTCCTTGCTTGTTGATGAGTGTTGCATTCTGAGTAAAACAAGCAGTCTGCACAGCTTCAGCCCAGAAATAAGTTGGAAGCTTTGCTTCATCAAGCATTGTACGTGCAGCTTCAATGAGAGTTCTATTCTTCCTTTCAACAACTCCATTTTGCTGTGGAGTTCCAGGAGCAGAAAATTCCTGCTTGATTCCATGGTTTTTGCAGAACTCTTCCATTATCAGATTCTTGAACTCAGTACCATTATCATTTCTTATTATCTTCACTGAGTCCTTGACCAATTTATCCAGTTGCTTGACATGATCAATCAAGATAGATGCAGTTTCACTTTTTGTGTGCAAGAAATACTCCCATGTGTATCTGGTGAACTCATCTACTATGACCATAGCATATTTCTTCTTTACAATAGACATGACATTTACTGGACCAAATATATCAACATATAGTAGGTGATAAGGCTCAAGAATTAATGATTAAGTCTTGCTCTTGAATGAAGATTTCCTTTGTTTGGCCTTCTGACAAGAATCACAAAGGCCATCAGGAGCAAATACTGACTTTGGCAGTCCTCTCACAAGATCTTTCTTAACCAACTCATTTATATTGTTGAAATTTAAATGAGAGAGTTTCTTGTGCCAATTCCAGCTTTCTTCAATTGATGCTCTACTCATCAGACAGATTGCAGAACCATCAGTATTTGTTGAAAGCTTGGCTTCATAGATGTTACCACGCCTGTATCCTTTCAGAACAACTTTGCCTGTAGATTTACTTACAACTTCACAGTGTTCTTCAAAGAAATCCACATGATAACCTCTGTCACAGATTTGACTAACACTCAGCAGATTGTGTTTAAGTCCTGAGACCAGAGCTACTTTCTTAATGATGACATTCCCAAGATTGATATTGCATATCCCAATGTTTTTCCAATGTTGCCATCTCCATAAGAAACACTTGGGTCAGCCTTCTCCACAAAGTCTGATAGCGGGGCTTTATTTCCAGTCATATGTCCTGAACATACACAGTCCAAAACTATGATGTTTTTCCTGTTGCCCTGCAATTACAAAGACCACTAATGATTAGTTTTAAGGACCCAGACAAGCTTGGATCCTTTGGCCTTATTAAGTCTGTTATTCTTTAAAGAAGGTTTTATTTGATAATAATCATAGTACAGACTATGATATTCCTTACAAGTATAAATGGAATGCCATAAACTACCACAATGAAAACAAGGATTTTGTGGCTTATATCTAACAGACTGACTCTTAACTCCTGACTTTGCAGGTAAGGAGTTTATGTTCTTATTTTTCCTGCAAAAAGAAGTCAGATGGTTAAAACTTCCACAGTTATGACACATTTTCCTAGGAGCTTCAGGAACAGGCTTATAATCATTACTTTTATTCACACCTTCCTTTCCATTCCTATTTTTCCTAGGTGATTTTGCCTTGTTTGCATTCTTAACATCTTTCAGCTTATGCTTAAGCTGCTTCTTAGTCATTAAGCCTACGTTTACTTCAGTTGTCTTTTCCTGTTTTAGTTTGTCAGAAGTTAATTCCTTTTTAACTTCTGATTTCTCATTATTAGACTTTACAACTACAAACTTAACAGGTTTTAACTTTGGCTTTTGTTTAACAACTACAGGCTTAATATCTACAATTCCTTTATCATTCTTATCCTCTCCATAACCTAAGCCCTCTTTCCAGTTTTCACTACTTAACAAATTCTGAGTTGTTCTGCCAGAGTTAGTCCAAGTCCTGATAATCTCTCTTTCCTTTTCTAACTCGGCTTTTAGAGATTCATTCATTTTAAGCACTTCATCCCTAACATAGAAAGCATCATCTCTATCTTTCTGAGTTTGATGGAACATGACTAACTCTTTTTCTAAATAATCATTCCTCTTTTTGCAAGCAAAATTTTCAGAAGTTAATCTTTCACATGTTAAAGTTTGATCTCTATAAGTAATGAACATTGTTTTAAGATATCTTCTCAACTCATTAATATCATCAGTATGAAAAGCATAAGTAGTTTGTGGTACCTTTAATTCAGCAGCTTCGGAACTGCTTTCAGCACTTTCCTTGTCAGCATTTGCCATCAAGGCATAGTTCTCCTCACTTTCAGAATCTGAGGTGTTTGTCCAGCTTTTCTTCTTTGTGACAAGAGCCTTGCCTTTGTCACTTTTCACTTTCTTGCAATCAGGAGATATGTGGCCTTTCTCACCACAGTTGTAGCATTTGACATTTGTATAATCTCCTCTGTCAGACTTTTCTCCTCTTCCCTCAGATTTTCTGAAATTCTTCTTATCAGAACTTGTGCCTTTCCTGGAAAACTTCTTTCCCTTCCTGAACTTCCTGTATGCAATCTTTGCGATCCCTTTCACCATAAGAGCACACAGCTTCATCATCTCTTCATCAACATCCGTCTCAGGCAAGCTGTCAGATTCTGAGTCATCATCACTTTCAAAACTTGATGACTCAGTATCAGACTTTGTGAAGAGAGCTTTACCCTTGTCTTTCCTTGAGGTAGCTGCCTTGGGGGATTCTTCTTCAGCCTTAAGAGCAACTATCCTTGACTTTCCTCCTTTCCTCTTGCTTCTTTGTTCCATCTCAAGTTCATGAGTCTTGAGCATTCCATAAATTTCATCAAGAGTTGTTTCATCAAGATTATAGTTGTCTCTTATTGTTGTTGCCTTCAAATCCCAGCATTCAGGAAGAGCTAACAGGAATTTAAGGTTTGAATCTTCAAGATCATACTCCTTATTAACCAGTGACAAATCATTCAAGAGTTTGACAAATCTATCATATAAATCAGTCAATGACTCATTAGCCTTTGAGTCAAAGTGTTCATACTCTTGAGTGAGTATTGTCTTCCTGTTCTTCTTGATTGTATCCGTTCCCTGACATCTTGTTTCCAAAGCATCCCATATCTCCTTTGCAGTCTTACAGTTTATTACCCTGTTTGACATTACATTATCAATAGCACTATGCAGTAAGTGTCGTACCTTAGCATCCTTAGCAATTGATGCGATATCTTCAGCAGTGTAATCACTCTTCTCCTTTGGTACAGACTTTGCTGCTTCACCTGTAACTGCAACAACGAGCTTGGTTGGTTTGTGAGGCCCTTCCTTGATTCTATCAAGATATTCTGGATCTATAGCTTCCAGAAACATGGTCATCCTCACCTTCCAAATGGCATATTCAGATGGTCTCAATATGAGAACTCTAATAGTCTCATATCGGCTTTGAATTTGTGTCTTTAAAGGTTCTTCGGCTTTGGTGGGCTTAGTTGGAGTTTCTGCTTCAGACATGATTGTGTTTGGATCTTAAACTGTTTGTGTATTAACAGATAGGCTCTGATACCACTTGTTAGATCACACACACACTATGGTGAATACAGGGTATAGTACAATCAAATCGAACTTTAATAACTCAAGTAACAGAAAACAAACTTTATTGAAACAATAAACTCTGTAACAGTATGGAACTGTTCTCTCTCAGTGATGAACAAATATCACGAGAGCTGCTAGGGTTACAATGAATAATCTTCTCGATTGTGATAACACTTATAGTGTAAACTCTATGTCTGTGTTTATATACTACACACTTACAAGATAATCACTAATTGATATGGAATATAATTCTGCTTCCTAAAATATATCAATTAGATATCTTTTCTTCCAAGTATTCTATTCTTCATAGAATTCCTTCTTCATGCATATCTCTTCTTATGTTTGTCTCGATCTTCTTTCCTTTAACCAGCTGCTTTCCTTATCTGAACGTCCTTCAGTACTTAAGTTCTGATATCCATCTTCTGATGATTATCTCCTGATAATTTAAGTACTGATATCCTTAAGTCCTGACTTCCGGTAAGTACTGATTTATCCTGTTTAAGTAAGATCTGAAAACTAAACATAAATCACATTAGCCATGACATTATCAAATATATCTAACAATGAATTCAATGGGACGAAGGGGATAACAGATACGTGCCATTTTAATTTTCTTTTACTTGAAAGTTACAAATACGTGCCATTTCAATTTTCTTTTACTTGAAAGTTCTCCGAAAATTGACACAAGTGGTTGTCGCTTGAACTCACAATTTACTTCTTTTTTTCCCAAAACAAAAATTTGTAAACGTTGTGAAATTTACATTCATGAATACAAGATTTTATTTTTGACAAAGACTAAAAGAGTTTTTTGGTCAAATTTAAAGCAGAATTCATTTATAATTTGAAAGAGATAAAATCGAGACAAACCCCCAACTGATCATGTAATCAGGTTGGAAAATAAAAAAATGAGCTAAATAATTAGCCACTTTGTTTTCGGATTACTTAACTAATAGAATATAAATATTTTGAAAATTAAAAACGAAAATAATGGTTTTCCGAGCAATGCAACCTGCATCTCTCGTGAAAATAGTAGCTTCACAATTAATACTCACATGAAATATAGTGCAATGTTAGTAGGACTCAGTTGTAAAACTGAGCTTAGAGGCCTCATGTTATCAACATATATTTTTTTGTGAGAGGTGAACACATACGATTTTCACTATCGTTTCAAACACACCCCATCTATTTATCTGCCAGGCATCAGTTATACACCAAAAGTATTGTTGATGCGACATATCTATATCTCCCAATACACCATAAAATTTATTTTCAACACAACCACCATATCACATAAAGTGAAACAATCAAACACAAAAAAATAACTTAAATACACGAAAACCCAAAATTTAAAGATTTTAGAATGACCCCAAATTTTAATATGTTGTGAGACTAGAGATTTTGAATCGAAAAACCGAAATTTATTATAAAATCCAAACTCTTACCATAGTATATATGAAACCTAAAATGAAGAATTAAAATGAATTTTTCGAGTTTTGTGGAACAAAACTTAATTTTATTGAAGAAGGGAAGAAAGGGAATGGAAATGAAGATGAAGATGGAGATATAGATGGGTAATATAGGTGGAAAATGAGATGTGGTGGCCTGGGTTAGAAGGAGATGGGGCAGCTGACTCTCAAACTCATAAGACATGAAAATATTTATCAAACTTGAAGAGAACTTGGTTAAAGAGTTTTTTTATAAAACATAGCAAAATAAATAAGTTTATAAGAAAATATCAGTAAAATAACTAGTGGTACATTTTTCGCTTTTATTATAAAAAATTTAATGATAACACTTGTTGACTAAAAATTATCCGATTATAAGACCATTTTTATTGAGAGTATTAGGTCTTTAATCAACTGTAGGGGGGTGAATACAGTTAAACAATCAAATTAAAATAACAGATACAATTGAATCAACAAATTTTACTATTAATGTATAAAAACTGATTACAATACTCTCTCAAAGATGGATAGATATCCTTGAGAGCTGCTAGGTTATATGAATAATATAACAATTCGTAACTATTCACAACACATAAAGTGTAAACCTATATACTGCACAGTTACACAATCAATAAAGAATCTTACTACAATATAATAAGGAATCCTATAACATATTCATCTATTGATTGCTACAATAAGTAAAATCCTACACCGACATATATTCTGCAAAGATTTCCTCCTTTGATATCTTCTGATTTCCAGCTCGACAGATACTGATGTGAGTAAATCCTGATGATAAAAGCTGATCAGCAAATACTGATGGTAAGTGTTGATGATGTCATCTCTGTCAAATACTGATATTAAATTTTAATCGATAAACTCTGACAGTTTAAATACTGACATCATCAATCTCTTCTAACAATCTCCCCCAACTTGTGCATTATATAAATATGTACAAGTTCCTAATTGATGATGTCAAAACTATCTAAATGCAACAATACAACAGATAAACCATCTCACAGTCAGTGCTTTCAGACTTTAACTTCAGTCTTGAACTCTAGTTAATTCAAGTTCATCATCAAAGAATTTCTTAAGTAGATTTGCTTTAAGAACATTCAAACACATCTCCATCCTCTATTTGATATCCTTGAGCTCTTTTGTAGATTCATCATTCTGATAGATAGCAGCTATGAGGTCATGTAAATTGATCTTCCAAGTGACAAGTCATCCAGTTCCAAGAAACCAACTTTATTACCATTAGGGTTGAAAGTAAGAACTTTTACACCTATAGACATGATCACCCTGGCTCCTCCAATAGGCATATCAACATTGTTTACAGATTCACTAATATATTTTGGAGTGTACTTTAACTTGAAGGTAAAATATTCAATAGATTTACCAAAATTAAATAATTTTCAAAAATCAAATTTGACTTTTCAAATTAAAGCTGATACATGAATGTTTTTTTCATTAATATCTCTCGAAACTTGGTTAAAGTACGTGTTTTTTTGCTAATTTTAATGTACGTGTTTATTTTATAATTGCATGTGTGATGAATTTATTAATTGTTACAGCAAGATGTTCACACATTAGTGTAAATGTAAGTAATCCTTCTCCCTTGATTTCTTTCGGACTTGAGTAGTATCAGTGGTTATGACTGGTTGAATTTCAGCAGTTATTTCTCCAACTTGAGCATTGTCAGTGGTTGGAATACTTTGTAACTTCTCAGCGCAATCAGATCTAGGAATAACCTATCTCTTTTTATGAACCCGATTAGCTTCTTCTTTAAAAATCTTCCCTTCATCAACATCATCATGAGCTTGATTTACTGAATAAACCGGGTCTATGAGTATTTGAGTTTTGTGAGTCTTGACAGATGCTGATTTCTTCTTGAGCTTGGACTCAGCTTTAGTCTTTGACTTATCACCAACATTTTCCTTATCCTTATAACTCCTATCAGCATTTAAAATTACATGAGACCTTAGAACAGGTCGTTCATCCTCAGTTTGGATGATTCCTTGATTACTACACCTTTGGTTGCTTGTTGTCCAGGAATATCCTCATATGGTGAGACAATATCAATAGTTACTGGTCTCAAAGATTTGAATTCCTCTTCCATAAGTCTTAGCTATTCAAGATCAACTCCTGGATTTTTTCTTTAAAAAATCCTTCTACTCATCTCAGAATCAAATGCTTGTATTTTGTGATCATTGTAGAACAAAGTTGTCTTATTTCCTTTAAACTTCAATGTCTGTAAAAACTGACTTGCTTCAGCACCGGCTTCTATCTCCAGAATACCTTGGTCTTCATCAGCATTTGTGACTATCAGATTTTGCTTTGTAGTCACAGTCAGATTTTGTTGTCTTCCAGTTCTCCCTCTCTCTACCTTTTCTAGATTGGCTACTATTAGTTTTAGAAATACCACTACTTCCAGTTAGTTCTCCACCTTTCCTCCCAAGAATTTCCTTTCTGCCTCCTTTATTCCCTCCATCAGGACCATCATCTTTATCATCAACATCTTTCAGTTGGAGTTATTTGTATTTAAATTTTAATACTTTATCCCCTTGTAGGCATCATCACCAAACATGAGTGAAACTATAAGTTCTGAAGACTGTTGTACCTTATCCAATTTCCCAGAAATTTTTTGTTGAGTTACCTCCAACTTAGCTTGGTTGGCTTCTAGTTTGTCTTTTCTAGAAATGATGGTCCTCAATTGCTTGGTCATCTCATTTGTAGAGGTAATTTTAGCTTCTAAGAAAGATTTCTTGAGTTTGTAAATCTGAGAGTTGACATTAGACCGAGTGTTTTGAACTAATTTGATGAGTAATGTGGAAGCTTTGAGATGAGTAAGGATGTCAGGATTTTTAATGTTCTTCTCTTTTGTCTCCAAATGTCTATAAGCATTAGCAACATAGATATGATATGAAGAATCCTTCCATTTAGAATCCCATTTTGCATAAAAAACTCCTTGTTGTTTTTAGCATCCAACTCAACTAACTTCAATTATTTCTCTCTACCTGTCATGCCTTCAGGAACGATAATTTTATCAAGATTCTTATCAAGATCTAATTGTACATTGATATTTGATTCAACAATATCTTCTCCATCACTAGGCTCGCTGTCATGAACAAATTCTTCATTAACAACTGGCTCCTGGACTAACTGTCACTATGCCATAAGTGGGCTATTGTAATGCCTAAATGCTGTTACAATAGGCCCAAAAAATATTACATTAGGTCTATTGTAACACCAGAGGGCGTTACGTGTATGAGCATTACAATAGACACCCTAATATAACACTTCAATGATCTATTGTAACAGAGAAGAAAACGTTATAATAGACAACTAATGTAACACTAAAATGCCCAAATATAACGCAAAATGAGTGATACATCAAGTTGATCAAGTTTGCATAAGTGGGATCCACTTGTGGGTCCCATATAACCTATTGTAACTATCTGTTTTATCTATTGTAACATAATTTTTTTATAATTAAGCAACAGTAGCATATATAATATAACACTATATATAATCATATATTACACTAGAATAGGGGCAAATGTAACCGTTAATTTTAAAGATTTTAAAATATATGCTTAATTTAAAGAACAATCCCATAAGCAACAAAACATCAAAGTTATCATAAATAATAGTCTTAATATCCAAACTATACTACTAAATAACAATGTCAACTTCATACCATACTACTACTTTACATCCAAACTAGACCAACATCAACTACTCACACCCCCGACACATATCACAACTACTTTTACTTCTAATAGGACTTCTGATAAAACTACTGCTTCTACGAGTGACACGCAGAGGGCTTCCACTAATACTTCAACTTCGGCTCATGCTCCTATTAAGGGTCATGTTTCTCCTAGCTCTCACGCTGAGGCTCTTTTTCATGCTTCTTTCTGGACTGAAACTTTTTCTGCTTAATATTCCTGTAGTACTAATGATTTTACTCCTGCCCATAAATGTACAATGATTTATAAAATCTGAAAGAGAATTCAAAGCATAGAAATATTTGGAAAAGAAAAGCCAAGGAAATGATTTTTAAACTCTGCCTCTAGAGCAAACTCCCTCACACGAACATACTTTAGGAGATTCTTTCTCATTACCTGCACAACAAGAAATTTGCAAGAACAAACCATCAATTCAAACCAGAACAAACCTAGTTCATTTTGTTCCTCACCCTTTATAATCCAAAGGATAAAAAGGAATATAAAAAATATAAAAAATTATTTAATCGAAAATGGAGGTGATGTTTGTCTAGTGGCAAACGAAAACAAATATATAATCACTTTCCTGCACATTGGTCTCACCAGCAAGTCCCACGAGCTTTGCTAAACCAGCCTAAAAATGTAAGGTTTTACATAAAATTAATATCTTTCTAATAATAACAAAAGAGATTAGTAGATCAATCCTCTCTTGCCAGTTATTCAAGTTTAGTCATGGTCAATAACAATTATACAGTACTGCTTTTAAGCATTCACAATTTCTAGTCCTTAATAAAAATCAAGATCGCATTCAGTTCTAAACCAACCAAGAGGGGAAGATTTTAAGTTAGTTACCTAATGTGTTAAAACATAAATAAATAATAGTCTGTGTCATACCACACATATAGGTATAACCAGAGTCTTGTATATCCTTCCTGTATGCTCTGTGCGGATAATCTTGGTAGGTATAACCAGATTCTTGTAAATCCATAGGGTGATATGATTGTCCTGGAATGATGTTTACACTCGCGGTAGGAAAAACTGTTCTTTGATTGTTAAACACACATTTTCTTTCTGCCACATCTGTTAGGAATATGTTGTAAACTTGATGATAAGTTAAACAAAACACCTTAGTAGATTTAACTTAGTGAAATTTGTAGCTCTCGACAGGTGATCTAATTTAGTCCCGACGGATGAACTTTATAGTCCTGATGGATGACAATTTGATCATCTATCGAGAGTGTAGCTTATGTAACAAATAAGTACTATAGCACATTTCTGCAAATAACTTGTTATAATTTAAATGATTGGGTTGGGTTCTCTAAGTCATATTGGCTGCTAGATTGATATCCAGAATAGGTTGATTAACTGTAAATATGAGATGTCTTGTAATTCTGTATAAGTGAAATAGAGTCAAGTGGCAGATAGACTCCCGATAGATAATCTACAAGACTCCCGACAGATGATCAACAAAGTTCCCGATAGATGACCAACATAGTCCCGACGGATGATCAAATTCAAAATAGCTGTTGAAAGTGACAACACAGTCACATGCGTTGGGTGTTTGCAAAAGGAATGTGGCAGCCTGTTAAGCATGATTTTGAGAACAAAGAAGCATTACCATTTCCATGCAAATATGAAGATATTCAAAGATGCTGGAACAGAGTTGTGAAGTAGCATGGAGTTAGACTAGATTTATTTTGTTTTATTATCTTGTCTTATTGTCATGTAAACTTGGTGATATATAAACCAAGTGTAGCAAGTAGAACAATTAACCAAGCAAATACATTTTTCAGAGAAATATATCAAGTTGTATTCTGTAAGAAATTCTCTGTAGTTTTGTTTGTTCTACTTGTAAAGCAACTGTGAGCTATTTAAAGCTTCACAAAGTTCTCAGTCTGATATATATATATATATATATATATATATATATATATATATATATATATATATCTGGTGGATACTTTCGAATCCACCAGAAAGTTTTAAAAGCTTATATTTTTATTACTTAGTGTTTTGATTCCTACTACTCTTTTATTCCGCACCATTGCAAATCAAACACTATTGTATATATTAAGTTAGAACTATTTTAAAATCTTGAAAAGGTAGCCAGAATTACATTCAACCCCCTTCTATAATTCTTGTTGTATTGTTAGGGAATAACAATTGGTATCAGAGCAAGCTCTTGAAGAACAAAGAGTATAAAGATCACAACACACAACAAGATGAACAAAAAGGATGTTGGAGTAAAGATCCCATTTCTGGAAAAAGATAATTATCACCACTGGAAGGTAAAGATGAACCTACATCTTCTTTCCCAAGATGAGGCCTATGTGGACTACATAGAGAGAGGTCTTTATGTACCAATGAGAGCTGCAACTGGCAATGAGCCATCTGTTCCAAAACCTAGGCATGAATGGTCAGACCCTGATATTGAGCAAGTCAGGAAGGATAAGAATGCCATGAATATATTGCTCAATGGAGTTGATGGTGATATGTTTGATAACATCATTAACTGTAAAAGTGCCAAAGAGGTTTGGGACACAATTTAGATTATTTGTGATGGTACTGAGCAAGTAAGGGAGAAAAAGATGCAGCCACTGATTCAGCAATAAGAGCATTTTCACTGTGAAGATAGTGAGTCTCTCACTAATATATTTAGAAGATTTCAAAAGCTACTAAATGCTTTAAAGTTGCATGGAAGAGTCTATCAAACAAAAGACTCTAACCTCAAGTTCCTTAGATCTCTTCCAAAGGAGTGGAAGCCAATGACAGTCTCATTGATAAATTTACAGGATTACAAGGAGTTCACCTTGGAGAGACTGTAATGCATCCTGAAAACCTATGAGCTTGAAATAGAGCAAGATGAAATGATGAAGAAAGGTAGGAAGAAAGGAGGGTCCATAGCACTTATTGCTGAGTTAGAGAAGGAGAAAGAGATGAATGTAGAAGCTGTTGAATCTACTTCAAAGGTTTGTGAGGGAAAGGGTAAAGGGTTGGTAGTTGAAAATGAAGATCAGTTGAGCCAAGATGACATGGATGATATTGATGAACATCTAGCATTCTTATCCAGGAGGTTTACCAAGCTCAAATTCGAGAAGAATTTTGGAGCAGCTAAGCCAAACAGAAACATGGTTGACAAGTCAAAATTCAAAGGTTTCAAATATGGTTTGGCGGGTCATTTTTCCAGTGAATGTAGAAAGTCTGATTCCAGCAAAAAGAAGTTTGAGTCTGTTGATTATAAACATAAATACTTTGATTTTCTCAAACAAAAGGAAAGGGCTTTCATCACACAGGAAAATGACCGGGCTGCAGATGGATTGGATGAAGATGAAGAAACAAGCTATGTCAATCTAGCCCTAATGGCCAAATCTGATGAAACAGAAACAAGTTCTTGAAGCAATCAGGTAATCACCACTAACCTAACACATTTATCTGAAGCTGAGTGTAATGATGCAATAAATGACATGTCCACAGAATTATATCACCTGCGTGTTACACTTAAGTCCCTAACTAAGGAAAATGATAAAATTAAAGAAAACAATTTGTTTTTAAGTGAGAGAAATAATGTGTTAGAGTCTCAATTTATTGAATTTGAGAAATTGAGAATTGAGTGTAAGATTACTAAGGATGAATCAACTGAGTCCTTGAAGAAAGAAGAGATTTTAAAGAAGCTGCTTGAACGAGAACATGAAGTGATTAAGGCATGGAAATCATCTAGAGATGTTCATGCTCAAATCACTAAAGTTCAAGGCATTGAGTTCTTTTGTGATGCAGCCTGGAAGAAGAGTAAAGAGAAGCTTGAGTCCAATTTGGTTGAAGGATTGTTTGCATTTGTGGACTCGACGGATGATGAAAATCATCCGTCAGATTATCAAAAGGATTATCCGTCGAGTGACAAGGAATCACATCCGTCGACTGTGAGTAAACCAGTTAGCAAAGCTAAGTTAGCTAAGTTGAATGAGAAATATGGATCAGTTTCTAAGAACTTTATTCCAGGAGAATCAAGTCAAGCCAGAAAAGAAAGTTAATGTTGGTCATCTGTCTATCAAGCAATTGAATGACACATTAGAAAAGATTGAGGTTAAAACAGAAGCTAAAAAGAAAAACAATAAAAATGGGAAATTAGGAATTAACAAACATAAAAACTACACACTTGATAAATATGCACCTAGAAAAATCCGTGTTAAGGTGGTAGTGTTAATCACTTGCCTGTTAATTGCAAGCTTGCTATGCCAACTCCCATGTCTGTACCCTCTTCTTTTCCCAACATGCCTACCATGCCTATGAATGCTATGTCTACTCAGAATATGAATGCAGAATTTGCTAATATACCATTTGCACATAATCTTTATTATGCTGCATTTCGTATGCCTCAAATGCCATTTAGCATGCCTTACTGGAATAACATGTTTGCAAATAACATGCCTTTTCATGTAACCAAAATGTGCATGAGAATTCTGTTTTAATGACTGGTCTCAAAGGTTCAACTCAAATGACTAAGGATGAATCTGAAATTCCCAAGTCAAATGAGATCAAACCTAAGAAACCAAAGAAGAAAGCTAACAAGGCAGGACCCAAAGAAACTTGGGTACCAAAATTAACTTGATTTAATTTTGATGTGTGCAGGGAAATAGAAAGAATCTTTGGTATCTGGATAGTGGTTGCTCAAGGCACATGACTGGAGATTCTACCTTGCTCACTGAGTTCAATGAAAGAGCTGACCCAAGTATTACTTTTGGAGATGACAACAAAGGTTATACTGTGGGATATGGCTTGATTTCAAAAGATAATGTCATCATTGAAGAGGTTGCCCTAGTGGATGGTCTCAAGCATAATTTATTGAGTATCATCCAGCTTTGTGATAAGGGCAACTCAGTTACTTTCAATTCAGAAGCCTGTGTTGTGACAAACAAAAAGAGTAACAAAGCGGTTCTCACTGGAGTGAGAAAAGGAAATGTGTACTTAGCTGACTTCAACTCATCAAATGCAGAATCAGTAACTTGTCTTCTCAGTAAAGCAAGTCAAGATGAAAGTTGGCTATGGCACAAGAAACTGTCCCATCTAAACTTTAAGACCATGAATGAGCTTGTCAAGAAAGAACTGGTCAGAGGTATTCCTCAAGTGGAGTTTACTAAGGATGGATTGTGTGATACCTGCCAGAAAGGAAAGCAGATTAAAGCATCATTCAGAAAGAAGCTTGATTCAACAATTGAAGAACCTTTGCAATTGTTGCACATGGATTTGTTTGGACCAGTCATTGTGTTGTCCATCTCAAGAAAAAGATTTTTCCTAGTAATTGTGGATGATTTCTCAAAGTTCTCTTGGACATATTTTTTAAAGTCCAAAGATGAAGCTAGTGAAATCATCATCAATCACATAAGGCAAGTCAACAATCATCCTGACTTTAAAGTAAGAAGAATCAGAAGTGACAATGGAACTGAGTTCAAGAATTCTGTGATAAGATCATTTTGTGAAGAGAATGGGATTATACATGAATTTTCTGCAGCAAGAACTCCACAACAAAATGGAGTGGTGTAAAGGAAGAACAGATCTCTTATTGAAGCTGCAAGGACAATGCTTGAAGAATCAAAGTTACTAACATATTTTTGGGCTGAAGTTGTGAATACTGCCTGCTACACTCAGAATATCTCTTTGTTTAATCAAGAAAAGTGCATGACACCCTACCAATTTTTCAAGAATAAGAATCCTACTCTAAATTTTCTTCATGTCTTTGGCTGCAAATGTTATATCTTAAGGAATCAAACTGATCAACATGGAAAGTTTTATGCTAAAGCAGGTGAAGGAATCTTTGTTGGATATGCTGTTGGAAAAGCATATAGAGTCTACAATCTAAGAACCAACATTGTTATGGAATCCATACATGTTGTGTTTGATGATAAAAATATTGAAGGACTGCAAGATATAGATTTCCATGAAAGCCTCAAGTTTGATAATGTGGAGATGGTTAGTGATGACAGTGATGATGAAAGTGATCAAGAGACATTGGCTAAGGATAATGTAGAAAAGTCTACAACTAATGAAGCACATAATTCAACATCTATCGAGTTACAAAATGCTTCATCCATCAGTAAGCATCTGCCTCATCCGTCGGGAGACAATCAACTTCATCCGTCGAGATACAAAGTGCATCATCCATCGGAATAATGAGAGAAGCTGAGAGTCAGAATAAATCACCTACAGATAGTACCTCTTTCTCAAATCAAAGATTCACAAACTTAGGGGGAGTTTCTCATAATCAAAACTCAGTCACACATCAAGACAACAATTATGCCTCTTCATCTAGAGCTAATCTACCTCAACAAAGAAAATGGACTAGAGATCACCCTTTTGAGCTCATCATTGGCGATGCATCTTCTAGAGTTCAAACAAGGAAAACAACTCAAGAAGAATGTCTATATAGCAGCTTTCTTTCCAAGGAAGAACCAAAGAAGGTAGAAGAAGCTTTGTTGGATCCTGATTGGGTTTTAGCTATGCAGGAGGAGCTAAACCAATTTAAAAGGAACAAGGTATGGAAGCTGGTACCCAAACCTAAAGGAAAGAATCCAATTAACACCAAGTGGGTATTTAGAAACAAGATGGATGAAATGGCATAGTGGTCAGGAACAAAGCTAGATTGGTTGCTAAGGGCTACTGTCAATAAGAAGGAATAGATTTTGATGAAACTTTTGCTCATGTTGCAAGACTTGAAGCCATCATAATTTTCTTAGCCTATGCAGCTCATGCCAATTTCAAGGTCTATCAAATGGATGTCAAAAGTGCCTTTCTGAATGGAGATTTGGAGGAGGAAGTCTATGTTAGTCAGCCTCCTGGTTTTGAAGATCCAAATTTTCCAGAATATGTCTACTATTTTTTGAAAGCACTTTATGGATTAAAGCAAGCACCTAGAGCCTGGTATGACACTTTATCAAAGTTTCTTTTGGAAAATCACTTCACAAGAGGTACTGTTGATAAAACTTTATTCTTTATAAATGTTAATGGCTCTAGTATACTTGTTCAAATTTATGTAGATGATATTATATTTGGATCTACAGATGAAAAACTTTGTAAAAAGTTTGCCAAACTGATGCAAAGTAAGTATGAAATGAGTATGATGGGAGAACTAACTTACTTTATTGGTTTACAAGTTAAGCAAGTTAGTGATGGAATATTCATTAGTCAAACCAAATATATTTATGATCTCTTAAAGAAGTTTGATATAATGGATTGCACATCTGCAAAAACTCCCATGGCCACTGCAACTAAACTTGAATTAAAAACTACTGAAAAGTCTGTGGATATTTCAAGCTATAGGGTTATGGTTGGCTCACTTATGTACTTAACAGCTAGTAGACCAAATATAATGTTTGCTACCTGTCTTTGTGCTAGATTTCAGGCTGATCCTAGAGAATCTCATTTAGTAGCTATTACGAGAATTTTTAGATATCTCAAGGGAACACCAAATCTTGGCATTTGGTACCCTAGAGTTTCTGGTTTTGATCTAACTGGCTATTCAGATGCAGATTATGCAGGTTGTAAAATAGATAGAAAAAGTACAATAGGAAGCTGTCAATTTCTAGGGAACAAGCTTGTGTCCTGGTACAGTAAAAAGCAAATTTTAGTTTCTACCTCTACAGCTGAAGCTGAATATATTGCTGATGGTAGTTACTGTGCACAAATTTTATGGATGAAAAACCAATTGTTGGACTATGGTCTACAAGTGGACAGAATTCCTATTTTCTTTGATAACACAAGTGCAATTGTCATCACTGAAAATTCAGTCCAGCATTCAAGAACAAAGCACATAGACATCAAGTACCACTTCATTAGGGAACATGTGATGAATGGTATTGTGGAACTTTATTTTGTTCCAAGTGAAAAGCAGCTTGCAGATATCTATACCAAGCCACTCGATGAATCCACCTTTTCTAGGTTGGTAAGCGAGTTAGGTATGCTCATATATTCTTAAATCATTTCAAATATTTTCTTGTAAGTTATGATGCAACCAGAAACTTAATTGATTTTCTAGATTAGATGAAATTTTGGCTAAGTCAAAATTTACATCCCAACGGATGCTCATTATCCATCGAGTTTGATCATCCGTCGGAATAGAATTCATTAATAAAAATTAATAACTTTTCTGGATTATTTTATACCCGATGGATAATTGCTTTATTCTCAACCGTCGAATTGTCTCAATCTCAGCCGTTGGAACTCTAAACATTATCCATCGGATATACTTACAGTTTGTAAGTATAACACGACGAATAATTGACAGAATTTTGACAGTTTATTTATTTTTAAACGGCTATTTTGGGCTATTTTGATTGGTTACTTTATTTCACTTTATTACTTCTGACATTTTATTTCTGAGATAGTATAAAAGAAAAATTCATTTTCATTCTTTTCTTTTATCATTCTCAAATCAATTGCTCTAACTCTCTTCTTCTCCAAAGCAAATACTCTCTCTCTCTGCAAATTTCTCTACTTAACAATGGCACCAGTAGTAAAATCATATCTCAGTCTGGATTCATCTATGAAAAGAACAACTTTGTAGCTCTTGTGAACAAGGAAATTCCGGCATCTGAAGACTTTCAAAAAATTATGGATTTTGTGAAAAATTGCAAACTCAATTATGCTATGCTGGAATCACCCACAATCTACTGTGAAGTTATGGAAGAGATGTGGACAACTGTTGTGTACCAGTCTTCAGACAAAACCATCACTCTCACCATCAAAGGTAAGGAGCATTGCATTATTAGTGACATTATCAAAGCATGCTTTAAAATTCCAGATAACACTACTATTGTTCAACACACAGATGCTAATTTAGTTACCATATTTAATTCTTTTGGCTATGCTCTCCCTACCTCTAAGTTAAGTGAGATTAGGAGGCTAGGTCTTAAAAAAGAGTGGAGTTATTTGTGTGATGTAGTTACCAAAGTGTTTTCTGGTAAAGTGAGTAATTTTGATTCTGTTAATATTTCCATGCTTAACATGCTTTATATGCTAGTTACTGATAAGTACTTTAATTTCAGTGACATGATCATGTTTGAGTTAGGTTATAAGTTAGGGGAAGTTAATAAGAGAGGTAAAAATGTCTATTATGCTAGATTCTTTATGATGCTTGCTAACCATCTTATTGAGAATATTTCTATTGAGAACCCAACCAATAAACTGAATTGTTGGGTTCAAGAAAGGAGAATCAATGCAGATATCAACAGAGTAAGTCACCACAAAAAGGTGCCCCTCTTCTACTTTCCAATCATGGAGAGCCCTCAGGTAAGTGAGGTAAACACCACTGTTTCTACTCTTCCAACCTCACAAATTTATTTTCCTTTAAGTGTAGCTATGGTATCTGTGTCAATCACCCAACAGATTCCTACCCAAGCTACCAAAACAAAATCTTCAAAATCCAAAACAAAGAAAGCCCCCTCTGGTTTCTCTCAAAAGAAACCAGTTGCAAAATCTACCAAACCTAAGGAGGGGAGTGTGCAGGGTAGTGATTTGGGTGAGAGACATGGTGAAAATCAAAGAAACCCTAAGGATAAGGTTGGAGAGGTGAGTGCACCCAAGCCTAGCCACACCACAGTTTCCCAACAAACTGTGGTGATTAATAAGGAAATTAGCACAACTCTAGTTTCATCCTCCCAAAAGGATGTCACTATTGAAACAAGCTCCCAACCAGGAGCACAGACCAAGAGGGCAAGGGACACAAGTTCACCTCATACCTATGCCAGAAAGAAAAGATCTAAAACCCTTGAGGATGCACAGGGAACACACACAGTGCAAATTGGAGCAGAAGACTCAGTCACTGCACCATCTCAAATTCAGCTTGATGTGGCTCCAATAAATGTGGAGTCACAGCCAAAATATTTAGTGATAGAAGCACCTCAAATACCAAACTCTCCCATAAATTCTTTGGATGTGGATATGATTAACACATCAATTCCTGATTCCCCTTCTTTAAATTTGTTGGGGAAGCCAAAATCCAGTGCAAGTAAGCATCATCTTTTAGATGATTTGTTGGCTCACTTGCCAATTCTTTCAGGATCTATTGAGACATCTGTGCCTAAATTTTCATCAATCTGCACAGAGTCTACAATAGTCTCCATTCCAAACTTATTCATTTCTTCTATTCCGATGGATATTGTTCATCCGTCGGTTAGTGATTGTATCCCGATGGATGTGTCTAACAGCAGTCATCCGTCGGCTAGCCTAACTACTATCCCGATGGATGTTCCTCATCCGTCGGTGTGATAAGTGGCATTTTATACCACTTAGAACGTCTTAAAATGGCTTAAATTGGTGTCTTGAAATCAAGTATTTTGTGTATTTGATGCGTTTTTCTAGTGTTTATGCATTTCAGGGTATTAGTTGCATTTCGGGGGAGGAATCATCAAGAATAAGCCTTGGCATGTGTTCACCATTGCGAGAGGAAAGGAATGGGCAGATTACGGCGAAGAAACGGAGCAAACCTGGATTTTTTCCAGTAGAGGCCTGCGCGCCCGTGCAGCAATGCTGAGCGGCCGCGCAGCAACCTGCGCGCCCGCGCAGCTATGCTGAGCGGCCGCGCAGGGTCGGGGAAAAAGATAAATTATTTTAGACTTCTACTTCTGTTTGGCTTCCAACTTCTATGTAATCTGAGTTTTATGGGACTATTATATAGGTACATTTGAGACGTTTTCACAAAGAGTATTAAGGGGATTATGTTTTAGATTGTGTTTTACGCAAGAAGCGAAGGAGATAAGGAAGAAGACCGATTTAGCACACCGCAACGAAGATGAAGCATATTTTCTTGTGATTCTTGTTTCGTTGTAACGTTGGATGCTAGTTTTCTTGCTTTGACTTATTTACTCTTGTGACGTACTCTGTTTTAATATAATTAGTTTAGTTATTATTTTCTTGTGTTTGTTTGTCATGATTTCATATGAACCCATGATGGCGATAAGTTCTATTATGGGCTAATCGTGATCATGGGGTTGCAACGTATTTATTATGGAATTCTTTAGTTAATTGTTTAATACTTTAGTGTGTGATGATTGCATGATATCTAGTATTGGTTGTGCGTATTCGTCTTATGTGCGTCGCGAACATATAAGATAGGGTGTTAATCTCTTGTGAAGCGACGGTGGATCTTGAGATTTAGAACTTGCCATGCTAGCATAGGTTCATGTATGTTGAGCATGATTAGTGGGTAACTCTAACAGTTTTATTTGCCCTATGTAATCAAAAGGAATAACTTGAGCTTAAATCGTTGTGTTGTCAATTTCTGTAGACATATAGGAACTCAACATAATTGATGACTATTCAACTTCTATCTTAATTGTGGATGCTTGGTAGAATGGTATTAGTACAATGAAAGTTGGCTTTTATCAGTTTCGTGTTATTCGATTAATATCATCACTGTCACATGCTAAAGGTAATAACAATGGCTATAGAAGGAAGTAATAATGAAGTTGTGATCTCATGAGTATTTTATTATTGATAAATTAAAGTGTTAGTTAAGTGGTTAATTAAGTAGTTAATTATAGTTAATATTTAATCAACAATTTTAAGTGTTATTATCTTAACATTGAGAAGTAATCATACATTGGTGAGTGAGTTTAATTAGACAATAATTTAGTCTGAGTCTCTGAGGGAACGAACTAGAAAATATTCTATATTACTTGCGAACGCGTATACTTGCGTGAATATTAGCGCGTGTTTTCGCCCTAACAAGTTTTTGGCGCCGCTGCCGGGGACTCGGCGTATTTGTTTAGTTTATGTACTTACCATCATTGGTCATTAGGACTCAGTGATTAGGACGTAGTAGTTACTTACTCTTTTCGGTTGTGTTTCAGGTACTTTAGCAAGCGTTTATTCCGGAGAAGTTAGATTTTGAGGATTCGGATTCAGGAACTGAGCAGAAAGAACCAGTAAACATGGGAGATCATATTGTTCAAGCTGATCCAGCTCTTATGGATTTTTCTCGGCCTAAAATTGATGACATTCAGTCAAGCATCCTTCATCCGGCTATTCAAGCTAACACCTTTGAAATCAAGCCGGGCACTATTCAGATGGTGCAGAATTCTGTTTCTTTTGGAGGAGTGGCAACTGAAGACCCCAACATGCACATAAGGAATTTTGTCGAGATCTGCAGCACTTTTAAGTATAATGGCGTGACTGATGAGGCTATCAAGTTGAGGCTTTTCCCATTCTCACTGAGGGATAAGGCTAAAGACTGGTTACATTCTGAACCAGCTGTGTCCATCACTACATGGCAAGATCTTGCGCAAAAGTTTCTGGTGAAGTTTTATCCAATGGCAAAGACTGCTGCTATGAGGAGTGCTCTTACTCTGTTTGCGCAGCAACCTACAGAATCTATGTGCGAGGCTTGGGAACGCTACAAGGAAATGTTGAGAAAATGTCCACATCATGGAATGCCGGATTGGATGGTGATCACTGGTTTCTATAATGGTTTGGGGGCCCAATCTCGGCCCATGCTTGATGCAGCAGCTGGAGGAGCCTTATGGGCTAAAAGCTATACTGAGGCGTATAATCTTATAGAGACGATGGCTGCAAATGAGCATCAAAACCCAACTCAGAGGATGACGTCAGGCAAGGTAGCATGTATTCTGGAAGTTGATGCAGCCACCGCTATTGCAGCCCAGCTCCAAGCGCTATCAATGAAGGTTGATTCTCTGGCTACGTATGGAGTTAATCAAATAGCTATGGTTTGTGAGCTTTGTGCAGGTTCTCATGCTACGGATCAGTGTTCTCTTGTCAACGAATCTGTTCAGTATGTGAATAATTATCAGCGACAACAGCAGCCTGTGCCAGCGACCTATCATCCTAATAACAGATATCATCCAAATTTCAGCTGGGGGAATAATCAGAATGCTATTCAGCCACCATATCAGCAAGGAGTGAGTAAACAGTTTAACCCACCTGGATTCCAGCAACCACAGCAGTATGCTACAAGGAAATCATATCCTCAACAGGGAAGTACAGCTGCACCCACTAGTGCTGATTTTGAGGAACTTAAGCTGTTGTGCAAGAGTCAGGCGGTTTCTATCAAGACCTTGGAAAATCAAATCGGTCAATTAGCCAATGCAGTGCTCAATCGTCAACCTGGCACTCTTCCCAGTGACACGGAAGTACCAGGAAGGAAGGAAGCTAAAGAGCAAGTCAAGGCTATTACCTTAAGGTCTGGAAAAGTGGCTGATGCTGAAAAGGCAAAGGAAGTCGAAGCTGAAGTTAGAGATGAAGAATCTAAGCAAAAGGAGAAAGCGGCGGAACCAAGGAAGACTACTGTTGAACACACAATGCCTGAGGCTAATACAGGGGAGAAACAGCTTTATCCTCCACCACCTTTTCCTAAGAGATTGCAGCAACAAAAGCTGGATAGACAGTTCGGGAAGTTTCTGGAGGTGTTCAAGAAACTTCACATCAATATACCTTTCGCTGAGGCTCTGGAACAAATGCCTAGTTATGCGAAGTTTATGAAGACTATTCTTGCAAGGAAGGTGAAACTGGATGACCTTGAAACCGTTGCTCTCACGGAAGAATGCAGCGCTGTTCTGCAGCAAAAGTTACCACCAAAACTTAAAGATCCAGGAAGCTTCACCATTCCTTGCACCATTGGCAATCTAACTTTTGACAAGTGCCTTTGTGATTTGGGAGCAAGCATTAATCTGATGCCGTTGTCGATCTTTAAAAAGCTGGATCTGCCTGATCCAAAACCCACATACATGTCGCTACAATTGGCTGACCGTTCCATTACTTACCCAAGAGGCATAGTTGAGGATGTGCTCGTCAAGGTGGATAAGCTCTTCTTTCCAGCAGATTTTGTTATTCTGGATTTTGAGGAAGATAAGAAGATTCCCATAATCTTGGGAAGGCCTTTCTTGGCTACTGGTCGTACCTTGATAGATGTGCAAAAAGGTGAACTTACTATGCGGGTCCAAGATCAGGATGTGACCTTCAATGTATTCAAGGCAATAAAATTCCCTACAGAAGATGAGGAGTGCTTAAAAGTGGATGTGATTGATACTGCGGTTACTTCGGAACTCGATCACATGCTAATGTCTGATGCATTGGAAAAGGCCTTAGTGGGGGATTTTGACAGCGATGATGAAGATAGCAACGAGCAATTACAATATCTGAACGCTTCTCCATGGAAGTGAAAGCTGGACATACCATTTGAATCTCTTGGTACTTCTGACCTTAAGAATGCTGAAGGGAAGCTCAAACCATCAATAGAGGAAGCACCTACCTTGGAGCTCAAACCATTACCTGAACACTTGAGGTATGCTTTTTTAGGTGATTCATCTACGTTACCTGTTATTATTTCATCTGACCTTTCAGGTAGTGAGGAAGACAAGCTCTTAAGGATTTTGAGAGAATTCAAATCGGCTATAGGATGGACCATAGCAGACATCAAGGGGATAAGTCCTTCATATTGTATGCATAAAATTTTGCTAGAGGAAGGTAGTAAGCCAACTGTGGAGCAGCAGCGAAGACTGAATCCCATCATGAAGGAGGTGGTGAAGAAAGAAATTCTGAAATGGCTAGATGCAGGCATCATTTATCCTATTTCTGACAGCTCGTGGGTGAGCCCCGTATAATGTGTACCTAAGAAGGGAGGTATCACTGTGGTCGCAAATGAAAAGAATGAGCTCATCCCTACTCGAACAGTTACAGGATGGAGAGTATGCATGGATTATAGAAAATTGAACAAAGCCACAAGGAAGGATCACTTCCCCCTTCCATTTATTGATCAAATGCTTGACAGATTGGCGGGTCATGAGTATTTTTGTCTTCTGGATGGTTATTCCGGGTATAATCAGATTTGTATTGCACCAGAGGATCAGGAAAAGACTACCTTCACTTGTCCATTTGGCACATTTGCTTTTCGCAAAGTTTCGTTTGGGTTATGTGGCGCCCCGGCCACTTTTCAGAGATGTATGATGGCTATATTCTCTGACATGATTGGAAATAACGTCGAAGTGTTCATGGATGACTTCTCCGTCTTTGGACACTCATATGATGAATGTTTGAATAATCTGCGTGCCGTACTCAAAAGATGCGTGGAAACTAATTTGGTGCTTAATTGGGAGAAATGTCATTTTATGGTGCGTGAAGGCATTATCCTTGGGCATAAGGTCTCTAGCAAGGGTCTGGAGGTGGACAAGGCCAAGGTGGGAGTCATTGAAAATCTTCCCCCACCTAATTTTGTGAAAGGAATCCGTAGTTTTCTTGGTCATGCGGGTTTTTATCGGCGATTCATCAAGGACTTTTCAAAGATATCTAAGCCGTTGTGCAATTTGCTTGAGAAAGATGTGCCGTTCAAATTTGATGATGAATGTTTGGCAGCATTCGAGACTCTCAAGAAGAGTTTGATCACTGCACCAGTTATTACAGCACCAGATTGGACAGAACCGTTTGAGATGATGTGTGATGCGAGTGATTATGCGGTAGGTGCAATTCTGGGACAGCGCAAGAAAAATCTCTTCCATGTGGTCTACTATGCGAGTAAGACTTTAATGGGTGCCCAATTGAACTACACCACTACTGAGAAGGAGCTTTTGGCTATAGTCTTTGGCTTTGAGAAATTTTGATCTTATCTGCTTGGTACGAAAGTAACAGTATTCACTGATCATGCAGCTATTCGCTATCTGGTTTCTAAGAAGGATTCGAAGCCGAGACTCATTCGTTGGGTGCTTTTACTTCAGGAATTTGAGTTAGAGATCAAAGATAGAAAAGGTACTGAGAATCAAGTAGCTGATCATCTCTCTAGGTTGGAGAATCCCGATTCTACTTCACAAGATAGGACGTTAATCAATGAATCTTTTCCGGATGAGCAGTTGTTTGCAATTCAGGAGGAAGAACCATGGTTTGCAGATATTGTAAACTATCTCGTCAGCAATATAATGCCTCTTAATTTGACATCCGCTCAAAAGAAGAAGTTTTTGCATGAGGTGAAGTGGTATATGTGGGATGAACCATATTTGTTTAGACAGGGAGCTGACCAGATCATCAGGAGATGTATCCCGTTCTGTGAGACGGAGGGAATATTACGAGACTGCCATTCCACGGTTTATGGTGGACACTATGGAGGTGAGAAGACGGCAGCTCGTATTCTGCAAGCAGGTTTTTTCTGGCCTACTTTGTTCAAGGATGCTCATCAGTTTGTTTTAAGGTGTGATCGTTGCCAAAGAGTGGGAAATTTGTCAAGGAAGGATGAGATGCCATTAAATGTGATGCTTGAAGTCGAGGTCTTTGATGTGTGGGGAATCGATTTCATGGGGCCTTTTATCGTGTCTTGCAATAATCAGTACATCTTGCTGGCAGTCGATTATGTCTCAAAATGGGTCGAAGTTAAAGCTTTACCAACAAATGATGCAAAGGCAGTGCTAAATTTTCTTCATAAGCAAATTTTCACAAGGTTTGGAACACCTCGGGTAATCATAAGTGATGAAGGATCGCATTTTTGCAACCGTAAGTTCACTTCTATGATGTAGCGTTATAATGTGAATCATCGAGTAGCTACTGCCTATCATCCGCAAACAAATGGTCAAGCGGAAGTGTCTAACAGAGAGATAAAGCGTATTCTAGAGAAGGTTGTTTGTCCGTCAAGGAAGGATTGGTCTTTAAAGCTCAATGAAGCTGTTTGGGCTTACAGAACAGCATACAAAACTCCACTTGGGATGTCACCGTTTCAGTTGGTGTACGGTAAGGGATGTCATCTACCGGCGGAGCTTGAGCATAAGGCCTACTGGGCATTGAAGAAATTGAACCTGGATTTAGATGCAGCTGGTAAGAAAAGAATGCTTCAGCTTAATGAACTTGATGAATTTCGACTTCAAGCGTACGAGAATAACAAAATGTATAAGGAAAAGGTGAAGAGGTGGCACGATAGGAAGCTACATCCTAAGTTATTTGTGCCAGGGCAACAAGTTCTTTTATTCAACTCTCGGCTCCGACTTTTTCCTGGGAAGTTGAAATCAAGGTGGTCTGGACCTTTTATTGTCAAAACTGTGTTTCCACATGGAGCGGTGGAAATTTTTGAGAATGATTCGGACCAAGCATTCAAGGTTAACGGTCAGCGGTTGAAGCACTACTATGGGGACATGGCAAACCGAGAGGTGGTTAGTGCCATTTTGTTGACTACTTGAGAAAGGTACGGAATGTCAAGCTAATGACGAAAAAGAAGCGCTGCGTGGGAGGCAACCCATGAATTGTTGTTACAGGAACCCTTAGAAGTTAATAACCTATCCAAAAACACAAAAAAATCAGAAAACAGGGGCTGAAAATTTTTTTTTCCAGAGACCCTCTGCGCGCCCGCGCAGCTATGCTGAGCGGCCGCGCAGGGGTCGAGTTCCAGAAATTTTTTTACAGTTCAGAAAAAAAAACAAACAAAAACACAAAAACAGTTTTAGCCCATAAACCCACGAATTGTTCCCACTACCCCATCATTTTATCCCTTAATTCCCAAACCCTAATCTAATCCACACCCTATATATACATACACCTATCCTACATATCTCCCACAAAACTTCCTACACTTAAAACCTCTCACAAACATCAAAAATCAGTTCTTACACACTTTTATTCACGAATCAATGGCACCCAAGAGAGCACGCACTATCGACAGCTGCAGCACAGTTCCTACTGCTGATTCATCGAGGGGTACTGCTGCAAGGCCTCAGTTAACTGACAGAGCTGCGGAGGAGGAGTACAGTAGGCTGTTGGGGAAGCCGATTCTGAAGGAGAGGGGGTTTTTACCATCAGGGAGGGATGGTGAGTTGTTGCCCATGATTGCAGAGAAGGGGTGGATAGCTTTTTGTGAGTCACCCGAAGCAGTACCGATGAGCGTTGTTCGCGAGTTCTACGCGAATGCGAAGGCCGAAAAGAATGGGTTTTCTGTAGTCCGTGGGCTGACGGTTGATTATCATCCTGCGGCGATTCGCCGTGTGATTGGACAGCGAGAGAGGAAGCCCGAGGAGGAGAACTGGAATGAAAAGACTGCTGAGGATTTTGACTTGGATTTGATTTGTGCGACTCTCTGTCGACCGGGCACAGTTTGGACCCGCAGTCCAGGCAATAATGAGTATCGTCACTTTCCGGCGATCGCCATGAACAGGTATGCCCGTGCATGGAATGCATTTATATGTGCTAATATTTTGCCTTCTTCACATGTACACGAGGTCACAGTTGAGAGAGCACAGCTGTTGTGGGGAATTCTGCATGATGAGTACTATGTGGACCTTGGTGAGTTTATCTACCAAGGAATTCTGAAGTTTTTGAGGGGAGCAAAGCATATGAACATCCCTTATGCATCCACGGTTACGAAGCTATGCCGAGCAGTGGGAGTGAACTGGCCGGCTCATGAGCAGTTGCAGTTGCCAGCAGCTCCGATTGATTCTGGCACTCTGAATGGGATGCAGGAGTGGACCGGTGGTGAGTCTGAGGAGCATGGGCTGGGTTATCGTCTTCCAGGAGGGCGTCCAGCACGAGGTGCTACTATGGCTAAGCCAGGGCATGGTGAGGCTGGTTCTTCGAGAGCTCAGGAGGGTGCTGGGATGGGTGATGCCCAGTATAGGAGGCTTTCACGGCGGATGGATGCCATGTATGAGACGCAGAGCAGGTTTGCTCAGGAGCTCACCCTTGCGTTAGGGACTGCTTTTCGAGGCCTTGGAACTGATATCCAGTGGCCAGTTTTTGGTGAGGACTCTGCATACCCACCGCCTGATACTCCACCCACTGAGGGTATACCCTGTGTTCCTTTCTACTACTTTCACTGAGGACAATGAAGATTTTTAGTTTGGGGGTGGTAGTTAAGGAATATTGTGTGTGTCATTTAGTTGCATATTCATGATAGTTTAGTTCATATAGTTTCATAATTTATGCCATTTAGTTTTTTTTATGAATGTCATGTAGCTCATGCATTTACCATGATCCCTTTTGCAATAAGTTATCGACTGAATTGTGATATTGATGCGAGTGTAGTGATAGCATTAAAGTGATATTAAGTTGTGTAGGTTGATATGCATGCTAGAAACAATTATAAGTCCACTAAGTCTTAAAGAATGTGTAAGGGCTAGATTGTTGTTATGATTTGGTTGTTTTCAAGGTCAATCTACTTATTATGCTTAGAATTCGATTATAGGTTCTTAGTGATAAAGACATGAAAAAAGAAAAAATTTTGGAGAAAAAAATATGGAAGTTGTTGCTAGGCGTCAAATGGCTAGTAGCTGGCTCGCATATGTTGCGAGTAGTCTAGGGTTGAGCAAGATGGAGCGAAACGCACTTGCTCAGAAGTTATTAAAAAAAAAAAAAAAATTTTTTTGCATAATTGATCAAGAGTGGGCTCTTTGGTATTCGAGTTATTAAGTTTTTAGGGGACTTTGTGCCTAGTGACCTAAGGCTTTTAGAGTCTGGGATCCGCTAACCTAACGCTCGTTACATGGATACCATTGTATAAGTCTTTTGTGGACCTCACTCATTGCACGGTCAAATAAGCATTTGAGTTGTAAATAAAAAGCACGATTCCGTAGTAAGCTCCAGAGTTCTTGTAGTGTTGTATATCACTTTGTGCCTAGAATTTTTATTCTTTGTATAATCGTAGGATTGCCTTGAGGATAGTCTAGTCATAGTAATTGGTCTAGTTCCGAAGCATATCTGTTAAGCATTTGCACACACCACGTTTCTGGCTGTATGTCCGTTTGCATGAGTTTATTGATCTTTAGTTGTCTAACTGCATTCGTTGAGATGTGACAATTTGGTTGGTTAATTGTAGTAAGGGGGATCGTTGCATTTTCATATAGATTGCATTCATGCATATTTTTATTTGTTTTTGAGTCTGAGACGCTTGAGGACAAGCATCGATTTAAGTTTGGGGGTGTGATAAGTGGCATTTTATACCACTTAGAACGTCTTAAAATGGCTTAAATTGGTGTCTTGAAATCAAGTATTTTGTGTATTTGATGCGTTTTTCTAGTGTTTATGCATTTCAGGGTATTAGTTGCATTTCGGGGGAGGAATCATCAAGAATAAGCCTTGGCATGTGTTCACCATTGCGAGAGGAAAGGAATGGGCAGATTACGGCGAAGAAACGGAGCAAACCTGGATTTTTTCCAGTAGAGGCCTGCGCGCCCGCGCAGCAATGCTGAGCGGCCGCGCAACAACCTACTTCTACTTCTACTAAAAAGATAAATTATTTTAGACTTCTACTTCTGTTTGGCTTCCAACTTCTATGTAATCTGAGTTTTATGGGACTATTATATAGGTAGATTTGAGACGTTTTCACAAAGAGTATTAAGGGGATTATGTTTTAGATTGTGTTTTATGCAAGAAGCGAAGGAGATAAGGAAGAAGACCGATTTAGCACACCGCAACGAAGAGGAAGCATATTTTCTTGTGATTCTTGTTTCGTTGTAACGTTGGATGCTAGTTTTCTTGCTTTGACTTATTTACTCTTGTGACGTACTCTGTTTTAATATAATTAGTTTAGTTATTATTTTCTTGTGTTTGTTTGTCATGATTTCATATGAACCCATGATGGCGATAAGTTCTATTATGGGCTAATCGTGATCATGGGGTTGCAACGGATTTATTATGGAATTCTTTAGTTAATTGCTTAATACTTTAGTGTGTGATGATTGCATGATATCTAGTATTGGTTGTGCGTATTCGTCTTATGTGCGTCGCGAACATATAAGATAGGGTGTTAATCTCTTGTGAAGCCACGGTGGATCTTGAGATTTAGAACTTGCCATGCTAGCATAGGTTCATGTACGTTGAGCATGATTAGTGGGTAACTCTAACAGTTTTATTTGCCCTATGTAATCAAAAGGAATAACTTGAGCTTAAATCGTTGTGTTGTCAATTTATGTAGACATATAGGAACTCAACATAATTGATGACTATTCAACTTCTATCTTAATTGTGGATGCTTGGTAGAATGGTATTAGTACAATGAAAGTTGGCTTTTATCAGTTTCGTGTTATTCGATTAATATCATCACTGTCACATGCTAAAGGTAATAACAATGGCTATAGAAGGAAGTAATAATGAAGTTGTGATCTCATGAGTGTTTTATTATTGATAAATTGAAGTGTTAGTTAAGTGGTTAATTAAGTAGTTAATTATAGTTAATATTTAATCAACAATTTTAAGTGTTATTATCTTAACATTGAGAAGTAATCATACATTGGTGAGTGAGTTTAATTAGACAATAATTTAGTCTGAGTCTCTGAGGGAACGAACTAGAAAATATTCTATATTACTTGCGAACGCGTATACTTGCGTGAATATTAGCGCGTGTTTTCGCCCTAACAGTACTCTCTATACACACTGAAAATTCAATAATTGTGACAAGTGTAGATGAGTTAGTAGTTGTACAATCACTCTTAGGATTGAGGGAATGGAGTGAAATGAGTGAGAGGCTGGGTTGCTCCCAGGAAAAAGGAGAGGAAAAGAGTGAACTCATGCAGGCTATTTCTTCCAGCCTGGAAAAAGAGAGTGAGAGGAGTCCCACCTTAGAAGGTGAGGGTGTGAGGGTGGTGAGCCAAGGGGAGCCCTTGATGCAATAAAAGAGAGATCATGAGAGAAATGCAGGTACAGGAGTTATAAGGGTGGACACCATTGCTAGTGAGTCAAGGAATGTCAGTGATGCAGAAAGGAAGAGACTATTTCAGCAAGAATATAAAGCTGTCATTGATTCTATCTCCCTAGATGCTGAGACATTTACTCATCATGTTCGAGCTTATTAAACTCTAGCTGGACAGGGCAACGAAGATGCTGAGAAGATGCTAAACCTAGTGCATACAACTGCTTCTCTACAAAGGGCAAAGGATGCAATCACTGCTATGCCATCTACAATTGGCAGTGAGTTTGAACTGGCTGGAGACTCTTTTGGGGATGATGGTGGGGATGATGAGGATGACAACATGAGCATAGGGGGAGATGCAGACATTCCTTCCTGGATGCTAACCAAAGAGTGTTCATATTCACATCTCCAATCCACATTATTCAAGCTTATTCATGACACCCAATCAACCATTCAAGCATCCACAAGTGCCAACACTAAAAGGTTACTTACAACACATCTTGAAGCTCTACAGCTGCACAAGATTCAAGCTCTCCAACACAGTCAAAGTATGGATGAAATGAAGCAAGAAATTTCTGATGTCAAACAGGATTTTATAGCAAGGTTGGATGCTAGACTTCCGGGAACCACCATGACTGAGATAGCTCAGAAATTGAGGAAAGAAGCTGATTTAAATAGAAAAGTTGAGGCCATGGACTCTAGGTTGTCTAATGTGGAGAAGTCAGTGGCCAACATACTTGCAAACCAAGAAGCTCAGACTGCTCTGCTCCAACAGTTGGTGGCTGCACAACTCCCTTCTTCTCAACAACTTGATGCTAACAAAAAGGGGGAGAAAGGTTCATCAAGGGGAGAAACAACTCAACATTCAAGTCAGCAAAGTAATTGTGCCAGCAATTGCTTTCACTAAGCCACCAGCTATGGATAACATTGATCTCATCAATCTAGCAGCAGCAAAACTAGAATCAAATGACAAACTGACAAAGATTGATGTAGCAGTAGCAGCTGAGAAGGAACTAGATGAAAAATGGAAGAAGATTGATGCAAACATTCAGAAGAAATTTGGTAAGCTACAGAAACCAGATAAGACTTTCCATCACCATTCTCAAGTCAAACATATCTCAGTGCATGAAATGAGTCTAGGCAACTTGGAAAAAGGCCAAACTTCATGCATCAAATTTCCAAAAGCTAATCTGATTTTGAAGCCTAAAAGGAACTATTCAAAGTTCTCAAACAAAAATCATGTGGATCCTATGTTTGAGACACCTAGGCCAGATGAAAAGAAGCTGTTGGCAAGGTCAATTGCATTTTACAAGGATTGATCTGATTCAGTTCAAAAAAAGAGGACTGCCAAAATTTACAGGAATGGAAAGGAGATCTGTGTGGTGGCTGGACACCCCCTGTTTGTAGAATCTAAGAAGGAAGAAAAAGAAAGGATCAAGCAAGAAAAGAAGCAGGTTGTTTTAGATGCTAAGAAGCTCAAACAAAAGAAGAAACAAGCTGATATCTTGGCTAAACTTCAAGATGCCAAATCCATAACTGAGATCTCTGAAAAACCACCTGTGATTACTGAAGCTCAAGATCAACAAATGCAAAATGAACCTCCACAGGAAAGAAAGTTCAAATACAAGCTTCACTCCAAAAGAAAATTGGACTTTAGTAATGAGGAAATGGAGGACTACATTCCCAAAAAGTCTACTACATCAACTCAAACATCCATGCCCTCAGTGGTGCATGAGGAATTCAAGGTGGATCCAACTAAGAATTTTTATTGTGAGCCTATTATTCCCAAGGATGAGCCAATCGACTGGGAAAGTATGCCAATTCCTGAATTCAAATTACCTATCTTCAACAAGCCAAAGAAGACAAAGATTAGAGCAACCAAGAAAGTGAAGCCTGTGATTCTTAGATCAAAGACCTTAACCAAATCTCAACCCACAGTCAATAAGGAAGATCTTTTGTATATCTGTGATATCAAGGAGTTTTCAGATTTGAACCTCTACTTGGATGAATTGGAAGATGTAAGAGGGATTGATGCTCACAGACATCTTCCTGAAAGGCTGATATTCAAGTACAAGGGTGAGAGAGAAATCACATGGCCTCTTCACAGGATTCTTGAAGAAAGTTGTTCTATACTAATAAAGATCTACTCATCCTTCAAGAAGAACTTTGGATTTAATGTGTCTGCAGGGAGATTGGTTCTAAAGAAGATTGAAGAGCTAAGGAGTAATAAAGCCAAAGATGCACTTCCAAAAACTCTATCAATTCCCTTCACAGGAAAGAGAGTGCATTTGAGGCCTTATTGGCTGATGAAATTCATGGATGATAAGGGAGTTAGAAGATTCTTCAGATTGGATGACCAATTGAGTATCTCTAGTAATGAGTCTCTATTGGAAATACAAGAAATACTGGATCTATCTGAAGCTGATGAACTTGAATTCCACAGACAACTCCGGAATCAGATAAAAGAAAACAACAGTAAGATTGGGAAGAAATCCAGACAATCAAGGAAATAGAATCATCTGCTCAGACTAGAGGAGCACCTTGAAAATGATCGTGAGAACTCTTTGTATACTTTGCTTTGTTCAATTTTCAATTAATATTGTAGCACTTATCAGTTTTATCTACTACTTTTTAATCTTTATTTTTAGGATGTTTTGTTATCATCAAGTTTCTCTTAATTTATGGCTACAATTCTAGTCGACATAAATTGAGGGAGATTGTTAGGAATATGTTGTGAACTTGATGATAAGTTAAACAAAACACCTTAATAAATTTAACTTAGTGAAATTTGTTGCTCTCGACGGATGATCTAATATAGTCCCGACGGATGAACTTTATAGTCCCGACGGATGACAATTTGATCATCCATCGAGAGTGTAGCTTATGTAACAAATAAGTACTGTAGCACATTTCTGCAAACAACTTGTTTTTAATCTGATAGATTGGGTAGGGTTCTCTAAGTCATATATGGCTATTTTAAAGAACAATCTCATTAGCAACAAAACATCAAAGTTGTCATACATAATAGTCTTAATATCCAAACCATACTACTAAATAACAATGTCAACTCCCTACCATACTACTACTTTACATCCAAACTAGACCAACATCAACTACTCACACCCCCGACACATATCACAACTACTTTTACTTCTAATAGGACTTCTGATAGAACTACTGCTTCTACGAGTGACACGCCGAGGGCTTCCACTAACTCTTTGACTTCAACTCATGCTCCTATTAAGGGTCATGTTTCTCCTAGCGCTCATGCTGGGGCTCTTTTTCATGCTTCTTTCTGGACTGAAACTTTTTCTGCTTAATATCCTTGTAGGACTGATGATTTTATTCCCGCCCATTAATGTACAATAATTTACAAAATCTGAAAGAGAATTCAAAGCATAAAATATTTGGAAAAGAAAAGCCAAGGGAATGATTTTTAAACTCTGCCTCTAGAGCAAACTCCATCACACGAACATAGTTTAGGAGATTCTTTCTCATTACCTGTACAACAAGAAATTTGCAAGAACAAACCACCAATTCAAACCAGAACAAACCTAGTTCATTTTGTTCCTCACCCTTTATAATCCAAATGATAAAAAGGAATTTAAAAAATACAAAAAATTATTTAATCAAAAATGGAGGTGTGTTTGTCTAGTGGCAAACAAAAACAAATATATAATCACTTTCCTGCACATTGGTCTCACCAGCAAGTCCAATGAGCTTTGCTAAACCAACCTAAAAATGTAAGGTTTTACACAAAATAAATATTTTTCTAATAATAACATAAGAGATTAGTAGATCAATCCTCTCTTGCCAGTTATTCAAGTTTAGTCATGGTCAAAAACAATTATACAGTACTGGTTTTAAGCATTCACAATTTCTAGTCCTTAATAAAAATCAAGATCGCATTTAGTTCTAAACCAACCAAGTTAGTTACCTAATGTGTTAAAACATAAACAAATAATAGTTTGTGTCATACCACACATGTAGGTATAACCAGAATCTTGTAAATCCTCCCTGTATGCTCTGTGCGGATAATCTTGGTAGGTATAACCAGATTCTTGTAAATCCATAGGGTGATATGATTGTCCTGGAATGATGTTTACACTCGCGGTAGGAAAACTGTTCTTTGATTGTTAAACATACATTTTCTTTTTGCCACATCTGTTAGGAATATGTTTTGAACTTGATGATAAGTTAAACAAAACACCTTAGTAGATTTAACTTAGTGAAATTTGTAGCTCTCGACGGATGATCTAATTTAATCCCGACGAATGAACTTTATAGTCCCGATGGATGACAATTTGATCATCCATCGCTTATGTAACAAATAAGTACTGTAGCACATTTCTGCAAACAACTTGTTTTAATCTGATAGATTGGGTAGGGTTTTCTAAGTCATATTGGCTGCTAGATTGATATGCAGAATAGGTTGAGTAATTGTAAATATGAGATGTCTTGTAATTCTGTATAAGTGAAATAGAGTCAAGTGGCAGATAGACTCCCGACAGATAATCTACAGGACTCCCGACGGATGATCAACAAAGTTCCCGACGGATGACCAACATAGTCCCGACGGATGATCAAATTCAAAATAATTATTGACAGTGACAACATAGTCACATGCGTTGGGTGTTTGTAATAGGAATGTGGCAGCCTGTTAAGCAGTATTTTGAGAACAAAGAAGCATTACCATTTCCATGCAAATATGAAGATATTTAAAGATGCTAGAACAGAGTTGTGAAGTAGCATGGAGTTATACTAGATTTATTTTGTTTTATTATCTTGTCTTATTGTCATATAAACTTGGAAAAATATATAAACCAAGTGTAGCAAGTAGAACAATAAACCAAGCAAATACATTTTCCAGAGAAATATATCAAGCTGTATTCTGTAAGAAATTCTCTGTAGTTTTGTTTCTTCTACTTGTAAAGCATCTGTGAGCTATTCAAAGCTTCACAGAGTTCTCAGTCTGATATATATATATATATATATATATATATATATCTGGTGGATACTTTCGAATCCACCAGAAAGTTTTAAAAGCTTATATTTTTATTACTTAGTGTTTTGATTCCTACTACTCTTTTATTCCGCACCATTGTAAATCAAACACTGTTGTATGTATTAAGTTAGAACTACTTTAAAATCTTTAAAAGGTAGCCAGGATTACATTCAACCCCCCTTCTGTAATTCTTGTTGTATTGTTAGGGAATAATAATTGGTATCAGAGCAAGCTCTTGAAGAACAAAGAGTATAAAGATCACAACAAACAACAAGATGAACAAAAAGGATGTAGGAGTAAAGATCCTATTTCTGGACAAAAGATAATTATCACCACTGGAAGGTGAAGATGCACCTACATCTTCTTTCCCAAGATGAGGCCTATGTGGACTGCATAGAGAGAGGTCTTCATGTACCAATGAGAGCTGCAACTGGCAATGAGCCATCTGTTCCAAAACCTAGGCATTAATGGTCAGACCCTGATATTGAGCAAGTCAGGAAGGATAAGAAGGCCATGAATATATTGCTCAATAGAGTTGATGGTGATATGTTTGATAACATCATTAACTATAAAACAACCAAAGAGGTTTGGGACACAATTCAGATTATTTGTGATGGTACTGAGCAAGTAAGGGAGAACAAGATATAGTTTATTGATTCAGCAATATGAGCATTTTCACTTTGAAGATAGTGAGTCTCTCACTGATATATTTAGTAGATTTCAAAAGCTACTAAATGCTTTAAAGTTGCATGGAAGAGTATATCAAATAAAAGACTCTAACCTCAAGTTCCTTAGATCTCTTCCAAAGGAGTGGAAGCCAATGATAGTCTCCTTGAGAAATTCACAGGATTACAAGGAGTTCACCTTGGAGAGACTGTATGGCATCCTGAAAACTTATGAGCTTGAAATAGAGCAAGATGAAAGGATGGAGAAAGGAAGGAAGAAATGAGGGTCCATATCACTGGTTGCTGAGTTAGAGAATGAGAAAGAGATGAAGATAGAAGCTGTTGAATTTACTTCAAAGGTATGTGAGAGAAAGGGTAAAGGGCTGGTAGCTGAAAATGAAGATCAGTTGAGCCAAGATGACATGGATGATAATGATGAACATCTAGCATTCTTATCCAGGAGGTTTTCCAAGCTCAAATTCAAGAAGAAATTTGGAAGCTAAGCCAAACAGAAACATGGTTGACAAGTCAAAATTCAAATGTTTCAAATATGGCTTGGCGGGTCATTTTTCCAGTGAATGTAGAAAGTCTGATTCCAGCAAAAAGAAGTTTGAGTCTGTTGATTATAAACAAAAATACTTTGAGTTGCTCAAATAAAAGGAAAGGGCTTTCATCACATAGGAAAATGACTGGGATGCAGATGGATTGGATGAAGATGAAGAAATAAGTTATGTCAATCTAGCCCTAATGGCCAAATCTGATGAAACAGAAACAAGTTCTTTAAGCAATCAGGTAATCACCACTAACCTAGCACATTTATCTAAAACTGAGTGTAATGATGCAATAAATGACATGTCCACAGAATTATATCACCTGCGTGTTACACTTAAGTCCCTCACTAAGGAAAATGCTAAAATTAAAGAAAACAATTTGTTTTTAAGTGAGAGGAATAATGTGTTAAAGTCTCAATTTATTGAATTTGAGAAATTAAGAATTGAGTGTAATATTGCTAAGGATGAATTAACTGAGTCCTTGAAGAAAGAAGAGATTTTAAAGAAGCATCTTGAACGAGAACATAAAGTGATTAAGGCATGAAAATCATCTAGAGATGTTCATGCTCAAATCACTAAAATTAAAGGCATTGAGTCCTTTTGTGATGCAGCCTGGAAGAAGAGTAAAGAGAAGCTTGAGTCCAATTTGGTTGAAGGATTGTTTACAGATGTGAACTCGACGGATGATGAAAATGATCCGTCGGATAATCAAAAGGATTATCCGTCGAGTGACAAGGAACCACATCCGTCGGCTGTGAGTAAACCAGTTAGCAAAGCTAAGCTAGCTAAGTTGAATGAGAAATATGGATCAGTTTCTAAGAACTTTAGTCCAGGAGAATCAAGTCAAGCCAGAAAAGAAAAACAATAATAAATAAAATGGATAAATGGATAAATATGCCCCTTATTTATTTATTAAAATGGATAAATAGTAATCGATGCGTAACTGATCTATTATAAGTAGCCAAATTAAAATAAATAAATAAATTAGCATTTTACTAATATTATGTAATTACCTTTCTATTTTTTCTTTTATGTAAAAGAGAATCTAATGTAGCATTTAACTAATTTGGTTCACTTTCAAGCTAAAACTGATAGTGGTTTCTATTTCTATCATGTTGATGTGTAGAAAACCAGGACCCGGGATTAAGATATATATATGTCTTTGCCACCAACATATATCTACTCCTATCACATATAAACTTTACTGTAGTACACAGAATAAATATTCATATATATTGAACAATACCTTGTTGTACCAGGAAGAAGGAGATCCACTTCCTCCCCACCAGTGGCTACCGAGGTTCATAATTATCTGCTTCTGACATGAGGTCCAACAATGACACTATTGTCCTCCATGCCACGTGGGACCAGTACAAGACCTTGTGGAGAGATCTCATCCTCCATTGAACCTGCTACTTCTTCTTCAACATTAGCATTTAAAATAGAGTCAGGAATTAGAGAAGTATGTGATCCAGCTGCTTCAAAAACTGCCATACCATCAGCATTTAAATCTACATATTCATGAATTGTAGCTGAGATGCCCTCCAAACCCGGGGTCTAGATTTGGGGGTCACTATACGATAAACCAAACTAAAATAGGCACAGCGGAATAGAATAATAAATATGACCCCTTGCATGTAACTGGATCGATCACAGGTTATAGTATGAAACAGACACTAAAACAAACCAAATGTTATTATCTTCTTATCTTCTGTAATAGTTCTGGTTGAAAAGACATTACACACAACATTTCTGTAGACATGCTTGAAATACTGACCTCTATTTCAAGTTTCTCAAATTCCTTGGTTAATTCCTCAGACGATGTGATCATTGTTAGGTCCCAATATGTTTGTAGAAGGGGGGGTTGAATACAAACTATACCGTTTAATCGAATATAATGCGGAATAAAAAAGTGAAACAAAATTCAAGTTAAATAAAACTATTATTAAACTTGAAAGGTGTTACAATAACGGTATCATTTACAAGGGATTAATCTCAAATAAATTATCACAAATCTAGAATAAATTCGACATGAACTTTTTCTATTTTTGCAATAAAAAAGATTAAATGCTAAAAGCAATTTGAGATTAAGTTCTAGGGATTTTGATCCGCTAGATAGTTACACAAGAACAAGAGAATGATTTCTAGTGGTTTGGATTTAACTTTAATAGCTAGAAATTAATGATCTTGAATTCAGCAGAGAGATGAGATGTTTTGGGCGGCTGCTTCTGTTCTTGAATTGTTGAAGAAGAGTATTCTGTTGTAAGTTAATTCTTTTATGTATGATGCTCTTATCTTTAAATAAATCAATCAACAGAATCCGCTTGAACTGGCAAGACAATCGGTATGATAATTGCTTGAACTGGCATGATAATCGGTATGACAATTGCTTGAACTGACAAGACAATCAGTTTGACAATTGCTTGAACTGACAAGACAATCGGTATGACAATTGTTTGAACTGGCAAGACATCGGCATGACAATCTGTTGAACTAGCAAGACAATCCCATAGCTTGTAGAACTTTCGGTATGACAATCAATGTGAACTAGCATGACTTTCGATATGACAATCTGATTGTCATACCAGTTTAATTGATTGTCATGCTGAATTAATATTGAATATAAATTCAAAATTAATTCTGAAAACTCATAATATTAATTTAGAATTAATTAATCAATTAATTCAATTAATCAATAAATTAATCTTTGCAGATATAATTTATTTTCTTAATTAAATTATATGACTTAATTAATTAATAGAGAATTAATACTACTCTTGAACATCAGCCATTCTTCTGAAAATCTTCTGAAAATTATAATTCAATTCCACCACTTCAATGTTGACACTCGATATACTGTCTGGTTCATGAGTGACTAACTTCCGTGACGTTTCTTCATGACTTGACTTTGATAACTTGATTTTCTTCAGATTAAATCCCTGTAATTATCTGATACCCTGACAAGATCTCTGTCACCTGATTAAATCCACAATCTTGATTTATATCACTGAGGCTTGATCAGTTTCTTAAACTTCTTCCAGTGAATTAATTCCTCAAGTCTGTAGATGAACATTATTTCTGAATCCTTTGACAGATGTTATTTTGAGAGATCTCTTTGACGATAGATCCACTATTTACTTGTTACATTCTTATTTGAGTTGAGTTAAATCCTCGAATAAATAAATAGGCTATGACATATGCCTTTCAATCATGTTTAACCTTTCTTTCCTGCTCAGAGCGTCTGCCACCACATTTGCTTTTCCTGGATGATAGTTAATTGGACAGTCATAGTCCTTGATCAATTCTATCCATCTTCTCTGCCTCATGTTCAGCTCTTTCTGGGTAAAGATATACTTTAAACTCTTGTGGTCCATGTAGATCTCACACTTTTCTCCATAAAGATAATGCCTCCATATCTTCAATGCAAACACTATAGCTGCTAATTCAAGATCATGGATTGGATAATTTTCTTCATATGGTTTCAATTATCTTCAAGCGTAGGCTATCACTTTATCATGCTGCATTAAAACACATCATAATCCTTTATACGACACGTCACTGTAGATTACGAAGTTTCTTTGTTCATTTGGTAAGACTAACACTGGAGAAGATACTAATCTGTTCTTTAATTCCTGGAAACTATCCTGCACTTCTTGTCCCATTCAAACTTCTGGTTCTTTTTGGTAAGCTTTGTCAACGGCGTAGCTATCTTCGCAAAATCTTGCACAAACCTTCTGTAGTAACCTATAAATCCAATGAAACTTCTTACTTCTGTTGGTGTTTTTGGCCTCTCCCGGTTGATTATGGCTTCAATCTTTGACGGATCCACTTCCACTCCTTTATTGCTAATTACATGACCCAGAAATTGTACTTCTTTTAACCAAAATTCACACTTATAAAACTTTGCATATAATTTCTCCTGTCGTAGTATCTCCAGAACTATTCTCAAATGCTTTGCATGCTCTTCTTCCATCTTGGAATAAATCAGAATGTCATCTATGAACACAATTATAAACTTATCCAAATACTTCTTGAAAACTCGATCCATCAGATCCATAAAAGCTGCTGGTGCTTTGGTTAAACCAAATGCCATTACCAAAAACTCATAATATCCATATCTGGTTCTGAATGCTGTCTTCAGAATGTCCTCTGGTTTAATATCTAGTTGATGATATCTTGATCTTAAATCAATCTTAGAAAACCATACAGGGCCTTTCAGTTGGTCAAATAAATCATCGATCCTTGGCAACGAATACTTGTTCTTAATGGTTAGCTTATTCAGTTCTCGATAGTCAATACACAATCGCATGCTTCCATCTTTCTTTTTAACGAACAAAACTGGTGCGCCCCACGGGGATACACTTGGTCTTATAACTCCTTTCTCCAAAAGATCTTGCAGCCGAGTTGCCAACTCTTTCATCTCCACTGGTGCCATCCGGTATAGAGCTTTAGATACTGGTTCCGTTCCGGGTGCTAAATCAATCATAAACTCAATCTCTCTATCGGGAAGTAACCCTGGAAGATCATCTGGAAAGACATCTGAAAACTCATTGACAACTGGAATTGCTTCTTGTGCTGGAACTTATTTGTTGGTGTCTATCACATAGGCAAAATACGCCTCACAATTATGACACAATAACTTCTTCGCTTGAGCTATTATTAAGAACTTCTTTTCTTGCTTACTCCCTCAAAATATTACCTTCTTCTTACTATCCAATGTTTGAAGTCTCACTTTCCTATTCTTACTGTCGATCTGAGCATTATTCTCTAATAACTAATCCATTCATAGGATAACATCAAATTCTCCTAATTTAAAGGTATTATATTGGCATAAAAATGATGTCCCGCTATCTCAATTTCACATCTCGGGCACACTTGGTTGACGGGAACTTGGTTTTTATTAGCTAATTCTATCATTAACGCTTGTTCTAACAATTCAACTTCACAATGCAGTTAATCGAAAAAATCTTGAGAAATAAATGATCTTGTAGCTCCAGAATCAATTAAAACTTTAGCATCTACGGAGTTAAATGGAAGCGTACCTGCAACTACGTTTAAACTCTGAACAGCATCCTTCATAGTCATATTAAATGTTCTGGCTTTGGGTTTAGCTGATGGTCCTTCAATCCTTGGCACGCCCTGAGATGGAGCACCTGCAATCCTTGGTGTGTTACTCGTTGTACCTTGTGTTGGGCAATTTCTGGCAATATACCCTAGCTTCCCACACTTATAACAAAAAGCTCCCAAATTCTGACCTTGGATCGGATTCTGACACATATTAGCAAAGTGTCCCTTCCTACCACACTTGAAATATGTCACATTGGCATTACAATTCTCAAAATGCTTTCTGCCACAAAACTGGAAATCCGGTATTTATGGACGATTGGACCTCTGCTGATTTGAATTCTGAAAACGGCTGCCTTGTCCTCCATTTCCTGATTATGGTCTTCTGAATCCCATATTCTTGTTACCTTGAAACTCTGGCCTTTTATTGAAATGGCCCTAGAAATTTCCTTGCTGTTGACCTCCTCCTGAGGTTTCTATTTTCCTTTCCTTTCCATCCCTTTCTCTCTGAGACATGTCACTCCTACTTTCAATCACCATCACTTTCTGAACCACTGCCATATATGAAGTCAACTCAAACATAGCCACTCTATTCTGAATCAAAAATTTCAATCCCTGTTCAAATCTTCTTGCTTTCTTTTCATCTGTATCAACCTGATTTGGCAGAAACTTTTCCAATTCAGTAAACTTGACCTCATATTCAGCGACAGTAAGATCACCCTGTGTCAGGTTCAAGAACTTGATCTCCATTTGGTTCTTCATATACCTTGGGAAATACTTCTCCAAAAATAGCTCTATAAACCTTTCCCAAGTTACAAACTCACCTCCTTCCAATGCTCGCATGGATTCCCACCAATAGTTTGCTTCACCGTTCAAAAATTAGCTGGCAAATTTGGTTTCTGTTCAGATCCTGATCCGACTAAGTCAAAATCCTTCTCAATCTCTTTAAGCCATGGATTGGCTTCTACAGGGTCAGCACTTCCCTTGAACTCAGGTGGTTTCACAGCTTGAAATTGCTTAAAAGTCACCACAGGCGGTGCTGCTACTTGTTGCTGCTGTTGTTGTTGTTGCGTAAGATGCAACACCTGTTGCTGCATCAGTCCCAACATCTGGACAATTGTTATATCTGTACGGCTCTCGATGCGATCCTCTCCTGAATTACTCCTCCTCTTTGGTGCCATTATTCTGGTAAGAAACAAGCAACATATATAATAATCTGTCAAGCATTGTGTCAAATATGTAACAATTCTTTAGCATATCAAAATTCTCAAGCATTATCTCTTTTATATCATAAACTTGCTACCATATTAACATATGCGACATGATTATCACATAATCCTGCTTATTATCTCGGGAATAATAACACAAAGAAAATTAACGAAGAATTATCCAAACCTTTTAAACTCTTTTCAAAATCTCAAATAAACCAACAAATAGTGGATAGGATTGCAACACAACCTTCCAACCTCTTTTATCACTTCTTACTATCCTCAGAAACCAAAAAAATGGAAAAAAATGGCATAAAAGCCCGAAGCTAAACGCAAAACAAGAAACATGAACAACTTAGCTATAAACCAGCCCAATAACCTAAACCTAACCCTATAAGAGCTAAACTACACGCGCTTATCTTATGTGATTTTCCTATGACTTACTTAAGATAATCCTAAGCCTGTTTCAGTGACCATAACCTGTAGCTCTGATACCAACCTGAGACGCCCTCCAAACCTGGGGTCTAGATTTGGGGGTCACTATACGATAAACCAAACTAAAATAGGCACGGCGGAATAGAATAATAAATATGACCCCTTTCATGCAACTGGATCGATCACAGGTTATAGTATGAAATAGAAACTAAAACAAACCAAATATTATTACAACCCATAAGTCTATTTAGTTTTACAATCTATTTAAATTTTATTACAAACCTCTAGACTAGACAAGCGTCCCAAAACAGTCTACCTGGAAACACACCAAACTATCTACAAGTACACTTCCCCTGGTCAAACCTGGAACTCAGGCCTGCTCTGACTTAGCCGAAAGATTAGAATAATAAACAAGTGTGAGCGGAAAAAATACTCAGCAAGCAGTATAAAATGTATGCTTGAAATGATAAATCACAACTTGACAATAACTCAATAACATGAGATAAACAGTAATATTTGATCAACAATTAAAGCTGAACAAGCTATGAGCAATAAACGATAATTTTTAGATTGAAATCTATCACCGACGGACGTACTATCACATGCTGATCAGCCCGTGTGATAGCACTGGATCATGGTTCGTAGAATCATGTCCCAAAACACGAGTACTCAAATAAAAAGGCAATATATCTGCATATGGCATAAGTTGTGTCGTAATATTTCATATAACATTTGGCCCTCCGCTGGACCGTCCGCCCCGGTTACTTACGCAGTCATCCAATCCATAAAATATTTTGATTAAAGGAGCCGATTCAAACGACATCCTTATCAATATAACCCCCTATTTCACATGGTCCGGAGTCATCTCAATAATTGATAGTGAAGTAACTAGAACAATTAGTTATTCACTAATCTCAATTCAAAGTTCCACTGTATAGAGTAATTTTGTCGCGATATGTAAAAATGTTTAACTATTCTGAACTTAGAATAATATAGAAACTGGTATAATAAAGTTCATAATCAACATCACTTGATTGATAAGTGAAGATATAGATACTTGCAATTATACTAGAAGAAAGTTGAGGAATACTTGCATAATAGGGTTCATAATAAATATCACTTGAATGATAAGTGAAGGTAGGGGTACTTGCCTGGTATGCTCAATAACTTTTTACTATAACCCTGGCTTATAACTGCTGGCTATCAACTCCATCTAACACTTGACTGCACTCCTTGCTACTCAATTCTATAAACAAAAAGGACTATCATGTTGATAGAACCAAACTCAATCGACGTAACTATACATCTCGACGTTTACCCGATCGTTTATAACTTTTTTTGGCATTTTAAAACTATAAACAGATAGCATGCATATCATGTAACACGTAATCATATTATTCATATAGCACGTAATCACATAATTTATGTGACATATAAGTCACATTGTCAAAATATAGGTTTCATAACGTTCAGAATTAAAATCAGGCCAATAACAACATTTATCGATCAGATATTGACTTAGAATGATTCACAACTCAAATGACCTTGCAATACACAAAAAATTAGGCCTCAAAAGTATTTTATTTGAAAGCATAATATTTTTCTGAGTCTATACGCGTTCGTTTTGTATTAAATGGACGAACGATTTATTTATTATGAATAAAATAAGAAATAATTAGAATTAAATCAATTAATAATAATATTAATTGATTTTTAAATACCAAAATATAATTTTTAAAAGCTTAAAAGTAATTTTTAGGAATTATTTGAATTAATTATAAATAATTTATATTTTATTTAACTAATTATAAATAAAATTAATTGGTTAAATGATTTAATCAATTAATTAGATTTATAAATAATTAACTATAACAAATAATAAATAATTAAATCAAATTGGATTTTAAAAAAATAATAAAAGAAAATAATTTTTGGAATTTAAAATAATTAAGTAAATAATTTTTAGAATTTAAAATAATAAATAAATGATTTTTGAAAATAAGATTTTTTTTTGAATAAATTTTAAAAAGAAATTCAGAAACAGAACATAATTTGGGGTTTAGGGTTTCTGAGAATCAAACCCGGGTTGGAATTAAACCAACTGGGTCGGGTTTGGGGGAAAATCCGGGTCGAGCAAGAACTTACCGGATTCTGGGGATGAACCCAGTTTCCGGCGAGTGATTGCCGGACTCTGGCGACTCCAAACACCATCAAAACAATTCCCTCGTCCTCGTTTCTCAGCTGGGTTCTGTTTTACACCAACACAATAACTTATATACACCAATAACAATCATAAACACTATGACGCCCTCCAAACCCGGGTCAGAAGTTTGGGGTCCACAACACAAACACAATATATAAACCTGTATATAAGATACTATTTGCAATGACCCTGCTTTACATAACCACGGATCGCAACAGGTTAAAGTATGAAAACAAGCCACCACCTTAACTTTTATTACAACGTACCGAATCCCAACTAATTTAACTTACAACTGATAATAAAATTATTTTTACAATCTTACTATCTCATTACCGCAATAAGCTCCTGCTAGCTCGATCCAACTCAAAATGGAATCCTAGCTCGTACATTGAACTGGGAAACCTCGCAATCAATCGTATCCTTCTTAACTGTAAAATATATAAAAAGATTCGCAAGAGTGAGCTAACTAGCTCAGCAAGTCATAGTAACGATAACTGAGGTTAAAACAAAGATTAAACGAGATGATTCAAAGAAATCAAGTTTCTTTTTAACTAATCATTAGAATTGGATATTCATTGTAAATTTTAAAACCAAGGTTAGGCTGCTGATCAGTCACGCACTAACCCCGAGCAAAGCACACAACACTGCTCTAACTACTGGATCCAAGGCACACATTGGCCTAACTTGACCATTGATATGGTCTGACCACGAATCTGGTCCATACATATAAAAAAAACTATCCAATTCTAAAGCAGTTCAATATGATAAACAATAAAATTCGATACAACAAGATCATAATCAATGATGATTAAACACTTGAATAAAACGTAAGGAAACTCATGGATATCACAAGGGTATATCAGGGTATGTATAAGAAACGGTTTTCAATCCGTAAAGGACCTTGTATTAGACAAATAATGATTTTTCAAGGTATAGTTCTTTGATGTTATAAAGAATGATTGGAGTATAAAAGTTTATGTGTTTTCAAACAATTTTGTTCCAATGCTTGGTGTTTGGTAGTTATACATTTGGGGAGTAGTATCATTTTTGGGTGGTTTGGTATCTGAAAATCAACAAAGGATGGTTTACAAAGAATAAGGCTTACGGCTCAAGATCAAGAAAGATTAGGGTTCAAGGGTAAATAGTTTAAAGCACTTGCAATATTAAAACAAGAGTTATTATGAATAATAGCGACATGTTATGAAACAGTTCAAAAATATTTGCAATATATCTTGAAGAAAAGTTCAAAAGTACTTGCCTTACAGGGCTTCACAACTATTACTGATCAGTTCTGAGCCGAGTCTGTCACTCAGGCTTTAACGTCCAACCACTAGATCCCATTGGATTCGACTTCGAAACTCAGGTTTTTCTGTTGAAACTCTACTGAGCTCGTCGACTGACCACTAGGTTATCTCTAGTCCATTGTCCACTTTCGGTTTTCCGACTAGAACCTACAGGGTCGAAATACTCTATGTTAGATACCCAGTTATGCTTGACATATCCTCGCTAATCACCTACCCATACGATAGCATATTTTGACTCGTAATCATTCATATTATAATAACACAAACCACAATTAGAGTTCACGTTCCCGAAATCAGTTCAGTGTTCATTTTCAGAAAATCCTTATACTTGTCATTTTACGAAATTAGGGTTACTGAGTTTTGGATAGAATATTTACCACAACATACAATCAATTTCGTATATGTATTTACTTATACTCGCTCAACGTCCCGATAATCCTCAGATACGCTCCCGTATTTCCGTAGTTCGATTTCCCGGAAATCGGAGAGCGTTCCCTTTGCTTATCGGACTACCCGTCGAAACATCATCGGCGTCAATAACACAAATCACAATCCAATTTTCACAATTCCACAACCATTCCCATACGAAACTAATTACATGATTCTTTTTATTTATTCTATAAAATTTAGGACTCAGAATAAATTCATCACCGTCCACCGTCGGCTCGGCGGGGCTCATCGCCGACGGCGGTAAAATTTCCGGGTACCCGTTTATTTCGGGTTTCCAACGCGAATCCTACCGATTAAATAATTTTCCCCCATGCAATTATTTTTACATCACGCAATTTACTCAAATAATCTCCTACATAAATTAAAAAAATTAATTAATAAAAAAATAATAAAAAAATGCCAATCAGAACAGGACTAAGAAACCGCACCAACACCACACGCACACATGCGCGGGTGTGGCCGGAAAGGAAAGAACAATGATCGGAAATACACATAAAACATCACGCAGCAACAACACAATCTCAAAACCAACTGATATATTTACACACGCCTATACATACATCTGTATATGTATCAACCGGAACCACCAGGAAACAAATGGCAATTACTAGAAAAAGAAACGGCGGAGACTGGGGAAACCGGAGAAAACAGAGGGGGTGGGGATAGATATGCAAAAGAGAGAGAAGCACAGAGCGTGAGAGATAGATGAGAGAGACGAGCGCTGTTAGAATTAGAGAGATTTGATCGAGAGAAATCGAGAAAGAAGTCTCGAGAATTTGAGGGATAAATTATAACACCCCCAAATCCGGGGTCGGGGATCCGGGTTGTCACGAGTTCCATTTCCCTTAATAACACTTAATCTTAATAAACAATCAACTACTGCGTACTGTGACCCCACAATATACACACACACACACACCACAAGTTATAATCTAAGAGATGAATGCCAAAAATAACACAAGTCAGTTCATTCCACAATTATAAGTCGTTATACCTCGAAAGGGTTTCTGAATAAATTTACATTTCCTTGCCATTATTACAATTCATATAGATACATAAGTCTGGAACACCAAAAGTTGAAAGCCTAGCCTATTGGTAATTCCTACCTCAGCTACTGCGGCATCAACGCCTCCAGAAAACTTCGAAATGTTTCCTAACCGCTTGCGAATTGGGAGCTTGGTCCTGTTTATCTTTTCTATCTGTTGTTATGTGATGAAAGAAGAAAGCAAGGGTGAGCAACAAGCCCACCGAAATAATATGTATAATAATTAACAATATATGAGCATTCTCATAGTACTCATGAAAGTCTTGGTCAAAAAGAAATGAACCAAGTTTGATATCTTAACGCGACCAAGTCATAAAATATTCAGTATATATGTACATATACTTTTCAAAATCTTGGAAGTCCTCTTCCATGCATAATATACACAGAGTTCCAGTTTATAACTGTATAAAAAATATTGTTGCAAGGTGATCTCATATATCTAACCTTGTCTCAACGTTTTTGTGAAAATTTTTGTCATGCTTAAGATAATCATTAACCAGATATAAGTTGAAAAGATGAAGTTACAAGATACTCCAATACACTTATATCTTTTCCGAATACTACTTGAACTACCACCGTTCAAGGTATTATCAGTTTCAAAAGTTCATCACATAGATGAGACTACAAGAGAAGACTTGGATATATTCAATCTTTAAAATATGATTATAAATAATGAAGTTACGAGATACTTCATTAAGTCCCGATATATATATATACACCTATATATATACATTTCATACACTCCTTGAAAACCTCTGTTATGAAAATTATAAACATAGTTGCAATATCCAATGAATTTGGAAAGAAGAAAACCTTGGCATAAACCTGATATCTTGCTGATTAGGCAAAGATACCAATAAGTAACCTTTTCAACTAGTTGATGGATGAATCCCCCACCGGTCATCACCCTGGCCGCATTAGGACATTGTGCTGGACCGCCACCCGGCCTCTTACGCGTTGATGGACTGCCACCCAGCCACTTACACTTTGATAGACCGTACCCCGACCTGTCGCTTATGCCGACTCAATTAGATGGGCTTATTTCCCGAACATTGGGCAAGTAATCAAACTGTTTTCTCAAAACATCAACCTTGTTGCGAATGTAAAATACACCACAGAGCCGGATCCCTCAGGTTTTGAGCGAGTATTTAAATCCCCTTCGAAAGGAGGATCTTAAATATAAAAATGAGTTTTGGGATCCGCCCTAACTTTTAAAAATCATTTTGAAGACTCGAAAACATTTTTAAGAATGTTTGGAGTAATGCTGATTTAATAAAATAAATCAGTCCCAATATATTAGAAAATATATGAATATTATTATTTAAATAATATTCCCATAAAGAATAATCTTTATAAAAATAATTGAAGTAGAAGTTTTAAAACTCATACTTGAAATGAATATTAAATAACCAAAGATATACTTATACGAAAGTAAGATCTTTATTTGAATAATCGAAAATAAGTTTGATTGTCGAAACATTATTCTTTAATAAAATAAAGAATATTATTTAATAAAATAAGCGGAGTCATAAGTCTTCGAATGAATATTCAAAATAATAATTAAGTAAAATAAGTGGAGTCATAAGTACTCGAATGAATATTCAAAATAATATTCATGAAATAAAATAAAGTTATCGAATAAACCTTATCCGATTAATAGTTTTGAAAACTACATCCATATATAAGTATATAAAATTATATATATATATCTATATATATATATTATACTCGGGAACATCGACTCCCGGTTTAGAAAATGTTCACCTTTGGGTCCCCTATACCAAGGGTATACGCAACTACTGCTTATCTCTAGCTTAGGTATTATGCAACTTATAAGCATTTGAATCAACAATTAGATATCAAGATTACGAAGCAGGCATGCATATAAACCATATCAGCATGCTCCAATATATCGCAAGATTTGCTAATTACAATCATGCATCTATCACAAGATAATGCATATACATATATACATCACAACAACAGTATAACGGGTAAAAAACTTGCCTGAGTGTTCCCGGATAGACTTAAGCTTAGAGTGGGTCCGATAACCTATGAACAACAACATAAGTCGAAATTAAACCAAAGTCGCTTAAGAATCTAGACTTTAACCAATTAGACTCTAACGTTCTCTTATGGTCGCTTATACCCTTAACGATTCACTTAAGTCACTCGAGTACCCTTGGCTCCACCATTTTTAATAAATTAACCATTAAGAATTTTAAGGCTATTCTTTCGCGAGTACCCTACCAACTGCCTAATACACTTTACATAATTGTTTCATACCCCAATTAGTCATTTAAGGGCCTTAACCAAGGTTTCAAAGTAAGGTGAGGGGTAATGGTTCGTTCGCGAAACGCCGTTACTTAAAACGGTCGTTTCTCCTAAACCGTACATCGGATTCAAGAAAACCACATATCAAAACGAAGCTCGTAACATGAAATATCTAATCATGGCAATGGTCAAAACCTAACAGTGAGTTCACGGATCCTGAAGTTAAGAACAAAAACAGTCTAAGGTAAATCGGGCATTACGACGACTATGTTTACGCGATTACCAAATTTATACCACTCCAATCAATCCACAAATCAACCCACAATCATTACTACAACCAAAATCCATCCATAATTTACTACAACAGCCCAACATCTCAAGATTTCCAATTTATACTACCCTCAAACATGAACTAAAAGCTACACTTAAGTTCATTAACCAATAATCAAGATTTACAACTTCAAACTCATTTCAAATCCTACCACACTCTAAGTATACAAGAATCATGCTTCTCATGAACTATACCAAACATAAAAACTCTAAATATTCAAAAGTAGGGCTAGGATATGAGATTATACCTTCCTTGGTGAGTAGAAGTAACTAAGGAGCTTGGAACCACCCTTGAAAATCCTTACAAAAGCTATATCTAAACAAAAACACAAGATCAAAATTTTCAAGATCTTGAAAACACTATTCACCCTCTTATTCCATGAATTATTGGAAGAGATTGTGAAGGAAATGGAAGCTTAGATTCATAGGATAGCTATATCTATGCTTAAGGAACCTTGGATAATTACCTCACAAATTATCAAAGCTTGGATCTTGGAAATTGATTTTCTTTTCTTTGAAAATGAGAAAGGGCTGAGAGCTTTCTTGTTTGGAAATGAAAAGTCAAGTTTTGTGTTATGATTTTCTTGGCTTGGTTGATATTGTTTTGTTTGTTAATTAACTTGTTACCATGGTAAAAATTATGTGGCTCACAATCAACCAACCAATCCTCCCCACTTTGTCATGCTTTTGTCATCTGCTTATGTCATCTTATTACACTTGTCTTCCTCTTGTTGGTGTGATGACATCATCATCCACTAACCTCTTTGATTAACTCCTAATTACTTGGCTAATGATCGCTCATCTGTTATACGGTTCGCTTAACTTTCATTCTCGTTTACCGTTTGAGGGATCATACCCGGGATCTTATTACTTGGGATCCCTTAACCTTTCTCAATACATTATATTCCTTTTATGATCCTTTTTTATAATCCTTGAATTTAAATCCTTTTAATCATGTTACTTTTTACTTAATTTTTTCGGTATCTGGTGGATTTTCAGGAAAAATCAAAGTGTTCGAATTTGGATTATGACGACCTTTACATACACTTATATACCATATAGAGTACTAATAAGATCTCAGAATATCAATAAAAGAACCCCTACATAGTGTGACATGAAAAGTTTTCTTATTCAGAATAATCAGCAAAATCACTATTCATAAGGGTTACAAAAAGTCCAAAATTTTTGGGGTTATTACAGTCTCCCCTCCTTAAAAGGATTCCGTCCCGGAATCAGATAGAAAATGAATAGGGATACTCTCTTAGCATTGCACTTTCTAACTATCCAGTAAATTATTCCCACATTGTGGTTCTACCACCAAACTTTAACTAGTTTGATAACCCTTCTCCTAAGCACTTGTTCCTTTTCAATCTATAACCTTTCCCGGTTGCTCCATATAGGTTACGTCTGGTTGCATGTCTATGTGCTCATATGCCCCTATTTGTCTGGCATCCGGATTACACTTCCTTAACATTGATACGTGGAACATGTTATGAACTTGCTACAGGTTCGGGGGTAGGTCTAGCTCATATGCTAACTTCCCAATACGTCTTAATATCTCCAAGGGTCCAATAATTCGTGGGCTTAGCTTTCCTTTCTTTGCGAACCTCATCCATCCTTTCTAAGGGAATACCTATAACAGCACTAGGTCCCCTACTTCCTATTTTTTGTCCTTTCGTGTCAATTCAACATACTTCTTATGTCCATCTTGGGCTACTACCAGTCGTCCTCTGATTAGATCTATTATATCCCTGGTCCCTTGGACTACTGCGGATCCGAGCATCTTACGCTCTACAACTTCATCCTAACATAAGGGAGATCGACATTGTCTTCCCTCAAGGATCTCATAAGGCGACATCTCGATAATGACATATGATCTATTGTCGCAAGAAAACTCAATCCGCGTTAAGTGATCATTCCAAATTCTTTCAATTCTATTGCACAGACTCTCATCATAGCTTCTAGCATTATAGCTTTTGCTTCTCAATACCCACTCTTTTCCAGTTCGTAATCGCTACTATCTTCCGTACAGAATACTATCCTAGATATACCTTTACTCGCTAGAGTTTTATAACCTTTTAATAAATGCGTCAACCTTAGTATCACGAATGCGTTTCCATTCCGAATACCACCATACTTGGTACCACTTCATCTCTAGCTGCCTCCATTTTCGAAAGCTTGGTCCTTCGTGTAGAAGTAAAAGAATTTATTGAGAGATCACTATGATCATGAACACTTGTTCTATTGCATAGTTAGTACAGAAGGTGGCCATCCTTTAGTACTTGACAAGCAATTAAACAACATGTGGTATCCTACTAGGCTTCTATCACACAGATAGATAGTCATTCGGCAATACCTCCCCTTCTGTAAGGGTTGTTCTTCTCAGCTTATACAAAATGAAAAGGAGAGAAAAGAACGAATTGAAGAGAATTGTATATGAAAAAAATACTGCCACAAATATCTGGCTTGGAATCTACCTCTGAACTATAGAGGTTTGTCATAGGAGAACAAAACATATGTGTATATATATCAACATCAAGTATTATAACATCGCAATTTATGTGCCTGAATATTTACTATTCCGTCCATCGTCCTATGGACCCATGCTCTCGCTCGAGCTTATAAACAATCACTGTTGAAACTCCCTCGACAGCGAAAATCGAATCTGGGATTTCATTCTAGACATCATCGTTACTAGAATTCTATGCTTGCACTACAACCTTCCTCGTATAGTAATACGGCTCTCTATTCATAAGAAGGAATAAATATTCAATAGGTAGATAATCGACTTAATTAGTCTATCAATGATAACTTATACATCACCACGACCCGATTAGTGGTACTCAATCTCAACATCCATTCTAATACAACTCTTACGGTTGTAATCGACTCATTACTCGCAGAATCATTGTTGCATTACTATGGTCCATCGCTGACCTACTATAGTCATTCGTTTTCCTCGGAATCTTAATATCTAATCATACGGAGTCCATATCTGCCGTATCAAAATCTTTTAAGGAGTTAACATAATCACCATTCATGATTCATGAAGAACACTCAAGATCCTAACGTACATATGACATGAAGCAGATAAAATTGCAGAAGAGTTTTGATAAAAGCAACGATAGCAGGTTAATACCATTATTAACCATATGTCTTTATTAGGAGACATGAAGCTCAAAAATTCCTTTAGTCCTTTCGTAACATGGTCCTGGCTTATCTCAAGATAGGACCTTCTAAGATAGGAAGCCCGCTCACAGCGCTACATGAATTAAATCTTTACCAAACTACTATTACGGTTGAGTATCACACAATCATCAGAAGGAATGTCATTCTTTCACACCATAATACAACCTTCATGGCTTTAACCATCATCACTGTATTCCTCTGACACGAGCGCCTATAATTGCTCTCTTACACTTAGAGTGTCGGCCACCTCATTGGCCTTTCCTGATAGTAATAGTTCCTTATAATCAATTTCTTTTGAACGATCTCCAACTAAATTTTCTACCTCATTTCCAATCACTGCTTGTGCGAAAACGCTCTTCCTTACGCTTTGGTGAGAAAGAAAGAAAAAAAAATATCACCATTTTTTTCCAAAAGTTATTGCCTCGATCTTTAGAGGTTAAAATTGTCACGACTGACTCTCGGTCATACTTAGGACATCTTTTATCTTAGGTCCTTCTTGTTTTTACCAATCTTGACCTTCATTGGTTCAATCTATACTTTCTCATGGTTTAACATGTGCCCCACTTGGCATTATTATTATTAAGTCATATTTGCTTTATCAAAATTTCTATTCTTGAGAACTTTGAATATTACCTTTCTCCTTGTAAAACCTCTAAGGTTATCCTTAAATCCTTTATCAGGTACACCCTAGGCACAGGGCATATCAAGATACCATTTACTAATACCAGAATCATTGTCTATATGCTTCTGAAAAATTTCTCCACTGATCCTTAAAGGTTGTTGTTACCTTAATCCTTTCCAATTCATACTGTCAAAACTCATACTATCCCTATTAAGGGTGAAATGCCAACCTTTATGCATTCCCCTAGGATTCATTTTAAGTTACAGATGTTCTATCCTTAATTCCACCTTTAAAAAGGTACATGCATCCTTCCAAGGATAAATCAAGTCATATATCCCTGATAAGGGTGTCTTATTCAATCATTCCCACCTCGATAGTATATGCCTAATTTGGTAACGATAACAAGGATGTTCTGGAAGATATTGGTCATGTTCAACGCGAACTTCTTCTTAATAATTCCTCATTTACATTTGTTGTTTATCTCAACAGTCATCTCAATGTTGGGATATCTTTCATACCTGGCGTCTCCCTTTCTCGGTATCATGCCACCGGTCTTACATTTCACATTCTTGAAGGTCACTTCCTTCATCCAATTTTCCTAATTTCTTACCTTCTTGTCTCCTCAGTCTATCCGCGTCTCATTATTTATCCTTCGAACTATCTCAAGGTTTCCTCGAATCCTCCCAACTTACAGGGGATAAAATATATGTATCTCTTATGCCTTCAACCATCAACTTTAACTCATAGTGAATCACCCTCATCCTGACGATTACATACTTTTCTATTTCTATTGCTACGAGTCTTTAGGGTTTCCTCATACCCAACTCCCTTATCATTCCTCAAACTGTATTGCCTTTTTATTTCTTCCCACTTCAGTTTCTCTTTATTTTCCTTTCTCTTACAATCATTTCATGAACCCACTAATCATTGACTTCAAACATCACGTCGTTCTGGGATTCTTGTCCTCAGAATGAATCTTTACAACTTTTCCAACTTAGATTCATAATTCATCATACTCGTCCGCCTTTGTTCTGGCTCTAAAGCTTTTACACTATCTCTCTATCTTCCTTAGCCTTCCGCCAGCGGGTGGCCTCTCTCTTAGGAAGGTAAGTGACAAAACAGTCTTTTGCACTTCGTCAATCATTTAGAATCTCAAATGATTCCTCTATTCCCTTTAGCCAGGCTCTTGCCTCGTTGGGTCAACTTGTTCCTTGGAACTCGGAGATCTTTAGCGACTTAAAGGTTGTAAAAGAGTTTCACACCATATTGTTTCCTCAGGGTGGTGTTTGGGGGTAAAAGTATTAATTTTATTTAGGCAGGTCCATGAATTACCTCATAGGAGTACCGTCTTGGTGCTCCCTTCCTTACTCGAGTTCTGTTTTCTCAGTCCAAATATTTCTCCCTACTCCCCATAATCGGGGTCATCATATATTTTAAAATCCTCATTTTCTACTTCATTATGTTCTGGGTTCCTTATATCTTAATTGCGACCTCCCTGATTATCACATTCGGGGTTTGCCCCAAATCTTATTCTTCGTGGGGGCATAATGCTTGGAAAATTTTGGGAATCTCTTTATATTTGTCTTACTTACTTTGCTTAATTCTTTCCCTCGTGCAGTCCTTACATGATCGTAACTTATGAATTCTCAAGTTCTATAACTTCATGACACTCTTAAGTGCTAATAGTGTAATTAACAATATGAACTCATCACAAACAACTGATCTGAACTGAAAGGAACGAATATATACATAACCATTTGTTTGAGGGTACAACAACTGAACACATGAAAGAGAATTACATCATTTGGCCTGATCGCTTCTATCCCAAAAGTACTACCGCAGATAATCATCTAGTCATTAAAAACTAATCATTCATAACTTAGGCTAATCCTCCAAAAGTAGTGCTGCATATAATTCTTGTCTGATTGCTCAGACTCTGCACAATATTATGGATCAAGAAATGCGGGCACGCACGACATCCCTAACCTGCTCCATTAAAGCGGTGATGAGGTCTAAGATAGTCGCAAGTAGAGCTGGATCAATCTGACCCTCAAGATGGCCTCTAGCTGTAATTCAAGTTGTAGCCTCAATCCTTGCCATGCTATAAGCTAATCCTACCGGAAGTACCCCGCCCTCAATCCTTGGTGCAGTAAGTCGATCCAACAGATCACTCCTAACATTACGGGCCTCAGACAGGCCACCCAAAGTCATATGATAATTGGCGATAAGAGAAGCCTGAGTGGTAGCATCTAGCAGTCCATGAGGTGCAGGTGGTGCAGACCCAGGAGATCCAAATGGATAACCAAGCAAGGTATCAGGTGACAATGGTGCAGGAGATAAAGGTAGCATTTCCTCAGTAGGTGCTGGGCTCTGTACATGGGAGGGAACAGGAATTGGTAGAACCTCATGGATGTCTACAGGAACCTCTGGAAGAGGGTCTGATACTTGTATAATTGGTGTCGTGGAAGGCCCCACTCCTTCTGCCCTCATAATCCTCTGTGCCCTTGGTAACTCTTCATCCTCTAGTGCCACCCTCGCGTCCATTCTAGCTCTGGTAGTCACCCTGACTACGGTCATCAATTCCTCAGCGGTCCTCTCTTTATTTTCGTCAGGACCCTCCACGAGATCCTCCTCAGCAACAATCCCTTCTGGGATAACATCCTCATCTGCAATATTCCCAATATGAATCTCATCCGGTCCCTCGTTAGGGTACTCTATCGGATTCATAATTTGATCTCCAACATGTAATAAAACATCCTCATGTTGATACTCCTGAACCTCAGGGTTCGGTGCCCCGCTGCCCTATATGATCACGAACTATGTAACACCTCCAAATCCGGGGTCAGGGATCCGGGTTGTCACGAGTTCCATTTCCCTTAATAACACTTAATCTTAATAAACAATCAACTACTGCGTACTGTGACCCCACAATATACACACACACACACCACAAGTTATAGTCTCAGAGATGAATGCCAAAAATAACACATGTTAGTTCATTCCATAATTATAAGTCGTTATACCTCGAAAGGGTTTCTGAATAAATTTACATTTCCTTGCCATTATTACAATTCATATAGATATATAAGTCTGGAAAACCAAAAGTTGAAAGCCTAGCCTATTGGTAATTCCTACCTCAGCTACTCCGGCATCAACGCCTCCAGAAAACTGCGGAACGTTTCCTAACCGCTTGCGAATTGGGAGCTTGGTCATGTTCATCTTTTCTATCTGTTGTTGTGTGATGAAAGAAGAAAGCAAGGGTGAGCAACAAGCCCACCGAAATAATATGTATAATAATTAACAATATATGAGCATTCTCATAGTACTCATGAAAGTCTTGGTAAAAAAGAAATGAACCAAGTTTGATATCTTAACACGACCAAGTCGCAAAATATTCAGTATATATGTACATATACTTTTCAAAATCTTGGAAGTCCTCTTCCATGCATAATATACACAGAGTTCCAGTTCATAACTGTATAAAAAAATATTATTGCAAGGTGATCTCATATATCTAACCTTGTCTCAATGTTTTTGTGAAAATCTTTGTCATGCATAAGATAACCATTAACCAGATATAAGTTGAAAAGATGAAGTTACAAGATACTCCAATATACTTATATCTTTTCCGAATACTACTTGAACTACCACCGTTCAAGGTATCATCAGTTTCAAAAGTTCATCACATAGATGAGACAACAAGAAAAGACTTGGATAGATTCAATCTTTGAAATATCATTATAAATAATGAAGTTACGAGATACTTCATTAAGTCCCGATATATATATATATATATATATATATATATACCAATATATATACATTTCATACACTCCTTGAAAACCTCTGTTATGAAAATTATAAACAGAGTTGCAATATCCAATGAATTTGGAAAGGAGAAACCTTAGCATAAACCTGATATCTTGCTGATCAGGAAAAAATACCAATAAGTAACCTTTTCTACTAGTAGATGGATGAATCCCCCACCGGTCATCACCCTGGCCGCACTAGGACCTTGTGCTGGACCGCCACCCGGCCTCTTACGCGTTGATGGACTGCCACCCAGCCACTTACACTTTGATAGACCGTACCCCGGCCTGTCGCTTATGCCGACTCAATTAGATGGGATTACTTCCCGAACATTGGGCAAGTAATCAAACTGTTTTCTCAAAACATCAACCTCGTTGCGAATGTAAAATACACCACATAGCCGGATCCCTCAGGTTTTGAGCGAGTATTTAAATCCCCTTCGAAAGGAGGATCTTAAATATAAAAATGAGTTTTGGGATCCGCCCTAACTTTTAAAAATCATTTTGAAACTCGAAAATATTTTTAAGAATGTTTGGAGTAATGCTGATTTAATAAAATAAATCAGTCTCAATATATTAGAAAATATCTGAATATTATTATTTAAATAATATTCCCATAAAGAATAATCTTTATAAAAATAATTGAAGTAGAAGTTTTAAAACTCATACTTGAAATGAATATTAAATAACCAAAGATATACTTATACGAAAGTACGATCTTTATTTGAATAATCGAAAATGAGTTTGATTATTGAAACATTATTCTTTTATAAAATAAAGAATATTATTTAATAAAATAAGCGGAGTCATAAGTCCTCGAATGAATATTCAAAATAATATTCATTAAGTAAAATAAAGTTATCGAATAAACCTTATCCGATTAATAGTTTTGAAAACTATATCCATATATAAGTATATATATATATATATATATATATATATATATATTATACTCGGGAACATCGACTCCCGGTTTAGAAAATGTTCACCTTTGGGTCCCCTATACTAAGGGTATACGTAACTACTGCTTATCTCTAGCATAGGTATTATGCAACTTATAAGCATTAGAATCAACAACTAGATATCAAGATTATGAAGCAGGCATGCATATAAACCATATCAGCATGCTCCAATATATCGCAAGATTTGCTAATAACAATCATGCATCTATTACAAGATAATGCATATACAAATATACATCACAACAACAGTATAACGGGTAGAAAACTTGCCTGAGTGTTCCCGGATAGACTTAAGCTTAGAGTGGGTCCGATAACCTATGAATAACAACATGAGTTGGAATTAAACCAAAGTCGCTTAAGAATCTAGACTTTAACCAATTAGACTCTAACGTTCTCTAATGGTCGCTTATACCCTGAATGATTCACTTAAGTCGTTCGAGTACCCTCGGCTCCACCATTTTTAATAAATTAACCATTAACAATTTTAAGGCGATTCTTTCGCGAGTACCCTACCAACTCCCTATTACACTTTACATAATTTTTTTATACCCCAGTTAGTCATTTAAGGGCCTTAACCAAGGTTTCAAAGTAAGGTGAGGGGTAATGGTTCATTCGCGAAACGCCGTTACTTAAAACGGTCGTTTCTCCTAAACCGTACATCGGATTCAAGCGAACCACATATCAAAATGAAGCTCGTAACAAGAACTATATAATCATGGCAATGGTGAAAACCTAACAGTGAGTTCACGGGTCCTGAAGTTAAGAACAAAAACAGTCTAAGGTAAATCGGGCATTACGACGGCTATGTTTACGCGATTACCAAATTTATACCACTCCAATCAATCCACAAATCAACCCACAATCATTACTACAACCAAACTCCATCCATAATTTACTACAACAGCCCCAACATCTCAAGATTTCCAATTTATACTACCCTCAAATATGAACTAAAAGCTATACTTAAGTTCATTAACCAATAATCAAGATTTATAACTTTAAACTCATTACAAATCCAACCATATACAAGAATCATGCTTCTCATGAACCATACCAAACATAAAAACTCTAAATATTCAAAAGTAGGGCTAGGGTATGAGATTATACCTTCCTTGGTGAGTAGAAGTAACTAAGGAGCTGAGAACCACCCTTGAAAATCCTTATAAAAGCTATATCTAAACAAAAATACAAGATCAAAATTTTCAAGATCTTGAAAACACTATTCACCCTCTTCTTCGATGAATTATTGGAAGAGATTGTGAAGGAAATGGAAGCTTAGATTCATAGGATAGCTATATCTATGCTTAAGGAACCTTGGATAATTACCTCACAAATTATCAAAGCTTGGATCTTGGAAATTGATTTTCTTTTCTTTGAAAATGAGAAAGGGCCGAGAGCTTGCTTGTTTGGAAATGAAAAGTCAAGTTTTGTGTTATGATTTGCATGGCTTGGTTGCTATTGTTTGGTTTGTTAATTAACTTGTTACCATGGTAAAAATTGTGTGGCTCACAGTCAACCAACCAATCCTCCCCACTTTGTCATGCTTATGTCATCTGCTTATGTCATCTTGTTACACTTGTCTTCCTCTTGTTGGTGTGATGACATCATCATCCACTAACCTCTTTAATTAACTCCTAATTACTTGTGTGGCGCCCTCCAAACCCGGGTCAGAAGTTTGGGGTCCACACACACACCTTAATTATAACCTGCTTATAACAATAATAAAGATAATAATAATATATGCAGTGACCCTACTTATCAACTACCACGGACCGTAACAGGTTAAAGTATGCACACAAGCCAAACACACTAATATATTACAAACCGTTCAAATCCCAACTATTTCAAACTCACACTGAGTATCAAACATTAATACAAACTTTTACAAACTTAAATTATCCCAAAAGAAGCCTACTAGCTCAGCTTCCTCAACCTGAACCCCTAGCTCTCGCGCTGGACTGGGGATCCTCGCTACCAACTGGTTCCTTTTTAACTGGAAAGAATATAAACAACATCGCACAAATGAGATAACTAGCTCAGCAAGTCAAAATGACAAAACTGAGAATAATGATCATCAAGTGACTATGATTATGATATCAAGTGAACATTGGATTATGATTTAGAATTGGATATTATACTTTTAATTTAAAAGCCAAGGTTAGGCTGCTGATCAGTCACGCACTAACCCCGAGCAAGGCACACAACATTGCTCTAACTACTGGATCCAAGGCACACATTGGCCTAACTTGACCATTATATGGTCTGACCACGAATCTGGTCCACAATTTTATAAAAACAATCCAATTCTAACATAATAACAGAATATGCAATAATAAACAATAACCAAAATCATTAACAACAATGAGTGTTTAACAATGAAAGGTTTTCAATCTTTGTAAGGATCAATAAAGTAGTTTAAAAGCTTGAACGCTGGGTAATGAAAGAATTGGATAACAAAAGAATCAATATTTCAGGGTTTCAAAGATTTGGGCTCTCAAAGCATATGATACAATGGTTGAATGTACAAGTAATTCAGTTCAGTGTTTGGGATTTTGTTTGCATGTATTTATGGAATAGTATCGTATACTTGAGGTTCGAGTTTGGGTTTGCAATAATCAATGGCTTAGAAAGAATATGGTTCATAGCTCAAGAACAATAACTGAAATCAGGGTTAAGGTTTCCGTGCTTCAAAGCACTTGCAATGTCAACAAAACTATCAAGAATTACAATGTCTCGAGAAAGTTCAGAACACTTGCCTGGTATTAGCTTACTACTCTGCACTGACTTCCAATCACAACCGTCTTACTCTTCAACTATCTGTTTTCCTTTCCTACGTCTTGCCTTTTCTGCTCACATATCATAAGTATCTATCAATCATCAACTCATAGAGTTCTATTCAACACACACTTCTATCTACCCTTCGTTTTACCCAAATCCGATTAACGGATTGAAATCTATGCAATAATGAAGTAAACACCGAATATATAGACCGATAGTCAAACAACAGGTCACGTATAACACATAATACATCACGTAATCAATGACATATCATTTATAAAGAAGTCTCGGGTCATAAATGTGCTTTCGGGTATTTAAAATAATTTTTAAAACATTTTTCGGAATTAAAACAGGTCGTTGGATCAATTTCGGGTTAATAAACAGGGTTCGGTTGGCCAATTCTGGCTCCGAAACAATTTTAGAATAATTATCGAGCCTTGAAAATAATTTAGAATAATATTTTAAAGCTTGAAACTATTTTTCAGAATTTTTAAATCATTTTTAATAATTAAATCTAATTAAATAATTAATTAAAAAATCAATTAATAATTAATTAAATCAATTAATCAATTAATTTTCGAATTAATTGACTAATTAATCAATTAAAAATTAACTGAAATTAATTAACTAATTAATTCAGATTTATTTGTGAATTAAAAATAATTTTCGGAATTAAAATAATAATTTTTAGAATTTTCAGAAATTAAAAATGATTTTTTATAATAAAAATAAATGGGAAATATGATTTTTAAACATTTTTAAAACAGGAATCCTATTTTTGCAAAGTCTGGAAACTTCAGGGACCTAACTGCATCGTTTTTAAAACTACAGGGGCCTGTTTGCAATTTGACCAACCCCGCCGTCGACTTCGTCGGAGTGTGGCCGGAGAACACGATTCCGGCCACCTCAGGCCGCCAAACTGTCCAGATCACAACTACACCTCACCAGGAACATATTCATGCAATCAAATCATTATAATCATTCATGTTTTGGCCGGAAATTGACCAAGAACATCGCCGGTTTCCGGCGAACATCGAAAATATTCAAAACACAACTCCCTTCTCTACAGACCTCGTTAGTTCATGAAACTTATACGACTGGATTGCTAATTTCACAGAGAACACAACCCACTATAACACAACATCAATCTATCACAGAATAAGAAACCCCCAAATTTCAATTAAGTACATTCATACGGGTTATAAACCCTAATTTTAAAATTCGAAAATCAAACTCAAATTTGAACATGTTATTGAACTCCAAATCAGACGTATGACATATGAAAATCATCAGAAAAACAAGCTCTACAACATGCAATCATCAAATCATACAAACAATCATCCGAACAAAAATTCATATTTTTAATAAAATAAATTCGAAAATAAATAAATTTTTAGAAATTAAAACTTTGATTCTGCAGTGAAACAAAGCTCAGAATCTGATAGAACACCTCAAATCCTTCGTTTTGGTTATTCAAGCTTTAAAAACAGAGATCGGTAACGCCTTCGTTTTGCTGTTTGATTCTTAGAACAGTTTATGAATATAAGATTTTTCTCTGTAAAATTATATAATTATCTGTCTGCAAATGATTTTTATACGAAATAAAATACGGTAAAAGGCTATTTATAATTACGGAAAATTAGTATCCCGTTGGATCATTCCGGATATAAAATGGTACGTTTATTTATAAAAACTGATCCAAACGGTATCGGTTTTCGGGATAATTATCCAAATCAGTACAGCTTGTACTGCGGTCTTGGTCTCAGCACCCAGTTACACGTACTACGAAGTGATAATTGGGATAGTTTAATAAAAAGCTCCTGTTTATCGAAAATACGGGTTTTATTAATTTACCGAAACGAATATTGTATCGAAAATGTTGTGCCGGGACCCGCGCAGGACAAACCGTACGCCGGATCGAAAAAGTCGATATATGGAAAATGCTCAGAATATTACAATTAGGTTAGGAAGGAGTTCTCGGAAGAGTTTCGGGTTCCAAAAACGTAACAACGGTTGACGTCGGTTGGTTCCCGTTTTTATAAAATAAATTTTAATTACCCGGAAAAAGATTTTAAAAATTTCATATGATTCTTATAAATCTATAAATCAACATAAAAATAATTAGGAAGATATGACAATTATCTATATTTTATTTTGGACATATAAAAATTAAAATACTCAATTAATATTATTTTTGAATATTCAAGTACATATATCACTTAACAATTAACTCTCAAAATAGATACTGAACACACATATTAATTATTTAATAGTAAAAATAATTACACGTTATATCCCGGATATTACAACTTGGCTAATGATCGCTGATCTGTTATACGGTTCGCTTAACTTTCGTTCTCGTTTACCGTTTGAGGGATCATACCCGAGATCTTATTACTTGGGTTTCCTTAACCTTTCTCAATACATTATATTCCTTTTATGATCCATTCTTATAATCCTTGAATTTAAATCCTTTTAATCATGTTACCTTATACCTAATTCTTTCAGTATCTGGTGGATTTTCGGGAAAAATCAAAGTGTTCGAATTTGGATTCTGACGACCTTTACATACACTTATATACCATATAGAGTACTAATAAGATCTCAGAATATCAATAAAAGAACCCCTACATAGTGTGACTTGAAAAGTTTTCTTATTCAGCAAAATCATTATTCATAAGGGTTACAAAAAGTCCAAATTTTTTGGGGTTATTACATAAATGAAAAAGAGGGATGCTACTGTTGTGTACACGTTGCACTGAAAAAAATATATATACGTGTCTCTTTAATTGAATAACCATGAGACACGTGTTTTACTTACCTGAATAACCCTGTTTCCGTACCGTTTTAATTTGTTTCAATAATTACTAACCGAAATGATTCCAAAACAATCTTAAAATATTATAAATATCCTGAAGTTAATTAAAACGTAAATTTTGAAATTTTAAAACAAGTTCTGAAACGCAACTTATACCCGCTTTTAACAAATAACGAGTCAACGCGCGGGTGAAATTAATCTCAAAAATCCCCAAAATAATTTTAAAATTCCCGGAATATTCCCAACTTAAATAAATATGAGTTTCATAATTTTTGAAGAATTCTGGAATTAAATACAGATTTTACAATTAAATGCAATCAGAAAATCATATAGGGTTAAATAATTGATAAAATATTGATTTCTAAATTTCATAAAATCCCAAAAATAATTATTGAAATTTTAAAATCATGAAACTAATTTTAGAGACAATCCAAATATTTACAGGTTAAAACTCTAATAAAATCACCTTTAAAAATTAAAACAGAATAATATAACTCAATCTTTAACTACACATTCCAATCCTTTACACCAATAAATCACAGACAAATAGTATATATCAACATACTGCTACCAAAACCAAGACACATATTTTATTTAATTAATACTTCCACAATTATATATTTAAATAATTCAAAAATACACGAGTCGTTATAAACACTGTCATATTCGCTTCTTCTGGCCGATTAATCGATCACAAACCGGCGAACTCGTCGGTTTTCCGACGAGCTACCAAATAACCACCAAACTCGACGAAAACCATCGATTTAAACCTCAAATTAAAGCTCAGATCTTTTAAAAACAGTCCCCATGATCAAAATTAATCCAACCAACATCAATAATCTATAAAATCAAAAAATAAAAATAATAAAACTAAGAATTCGGCCATAACATTTAGGGGATCAAATAATCAAAATAAACATCTAAATCGATTGTAAACAAGCTCAGGAATCTATTCAAATGATCATAATCAACCAAAAATCACTGGAAATTAAAAACGATTTCAACATCAAGAACATTAAAAATCGATTTTACTAGAAACTCAACCTCAGATTACGATGTTGATATCAACAGAAAGGGCTTGAAACAAGGATCGTTTTGGTTACTAGAACACTTGATTTTGTTCCCTGAGTCGATCAAAATCATGAATAAAAGTTAATGCAGAAAATTTCACCTCTAAAGTGTTCTTGACTTTTTGTTTTTACTTTCTGAATTTTTAATGAAAATAATGAAATAAAATAATATTTTGCAGCTATTTATATTTACAGAAAATATATCCCTAAAATTAATTAAGGGTGTTTTTATTCCCATAATTAAAATAATTAAGCCCCAAAATAATAATTATGGGGAGTAATTTTAAAAGCAAATAAATACAAAATTTATATCAAAATTTTCCAAAAATTGCGAATAATTCAAAAATGCAAAAATACTGGGTATTTGAAATACGAGTGATTCTATAAAAATCAAAACGCGAATTTTGTGGGTTTTGACGTCCCGTGGGGTCCCGGTTCGTTGATTTTTTTGAAAACAGAAACAATTCTTAAATTAACAGATTACCCCGAAAACACCCAAAATACATTCAAACACACATATAACGAGATAAAACGAGTACCTCGATAAAAATGCAAATAAATACGAGTCCCGATTGCATATCGATTTATATAATTGCAGTTTAAACACATATTAATCAATAAAAAAGTTCTCTGGTCCATACGGGAACACAAATAACAATTACTGCATGTCATATCATGGAAATTGATCATTTTAACTTATATAAACACATACTATTTATTTATTTAACATAAATATTCACATAATTTTCCCGTATATTACAGTAGCCATATGAACTGGAACATCAGTGCTTAATTTCAAAACTTCAGTGCCAGTAGAGTGCTGTAGTGATTCAGGAATTGTGGAGTGAATTTGAGTGGACTGCTCTTCTTCTTGAACATCAGCAAGAACAGGGAGAATACCAGTGGATGGAATGGAAATGTGAGTGGACTACAAGAAAGTATCAGTACTTAGACCTGTAGGGAAATTGTTTGTATTTGATGCATTAGAGTTCACTATAGGGACTACAGGCTGGATATCGACAACTATTTCTTTATTACTCTGAGCACCGGCAAAATCAATAATGAAACCACTTAAATCTCTATATTCTTTTAAAGTAGTCTCACTACCTTTCACTATAATGACTCGTATTTTTGTACTATTAAAGTGTAATTATTCAATAAATAAATAAATAAAATATGTTATGGTTCTATTAGCTATGAGTTGTAATTATTATTAATTATGTGTGACTTATTGGTGTATGAGAATTATTTATATGATTAATTATTAAGTCGTATTGTTTTGTTTTTTCTTTTAAAAGTGATTTTATGGAGGATTTATTTCTATAAAAATTGGAATTATCTCTAAAATTATTTTTATTACTTTATAGTTTTAATAATTATTTTTGGGGAATTTATAAAATTTAGAAAATAATATTTCGTCAATTATTTATCCCTAAAGAATTTTTAGATTGTATCTAAGTGTAAATTTAGTATTAAATTCAAGAATATTTCAAAAATCATGAAACTTATATTTTCTTAAGTTTTGAATATTTCGATATTTTTTTAAAAAAATTCAAAAAAAATTCAAATTATATTCACCCGCACGTTTGTTCGTTAACTTATAAAATGCGGGTATGATGCGCGATTCAAAAATGATTTAAAAAATATAAAAATTTTATTTTATTAGTTTTTAAATATTCTGGAAATTTTAAAATTAATTTGGTGACTTTTCAGGTCATTTTCACCTGCAAGTTGTTCGATAAATTACGAAAAATGGATCAACGATCGGGCTAGCAGTCAATAATGAGCCATGTGTTTGATTTTAAGGCTGCGTGTCTCTCATTTTTATACGTATTTACAGCTGAGTTTTGGCAGATAAAAAAATAGAAACAGACTGATAATGATAAACATCCTCATCTTTTTCTCACTCAATCTCTCTCGCTTGTCTCTCGTTCTCTTTACAGTCTCATCTCTCTCTCTTAAATCCCTCATCTCTCCTGTTTGTCTTTCCTTTATTTTCCCCCTCCCGTTCTCTCCGTTCGTCGCTCTTGTTTCCTTTTTCCGGCCTCCTCTCCGGTGTTTAGGTTGCCGCCTTGGTTCTCTGTTTTTCCTGCTTGTTTCCCATTCGCAGTTGTGTGTGATGTGTATTGTGTGCGTGCAAAGTGACGTTGTGTGTATGTATTGTGCGCGTGTGGCGCGTGTGTGTTGTGTTCAGTGTGTTAATTCATGTTTGTTTTACTTTGGTTCCGTGATTCTGATTGCAATTTTTATTTATTTATTTTCTGCAAAAAATATTTGAGTAAATTTTGTGAAAGAAATATATTTTGTGCGGGGAAATTAAGTTTAATCGGTAAAGTTCGTATGGAAACCCGAATTAATCGGGCATCAACGAATTTTTCCGCTGTCAGCGATGAGCCTTGGTGAGCTGACGGTGGACTGTGATGATTTATTCTGAGTCCTACAATTATAAAAAAATAATATTTTGTTTGTAAATTATTTTCAGAACGAAAATTAGTTATTTATATCGAATTTGGGTAGATAACTTGGATTGTGAATTGTGATTGTTGGGATTGTTGCGTCGATTTGGAAATCGACTCGTAGTCCGATAAATAGAGAAATGCTGCCCGATTTCTGAGAAATTAATTTTGGGTATACGGGAACGTATCCTGTAATTAGCAGGAATACCAATCGAACGTATATAATTATATAATTATAAATATTTTACGAAACCTATTTGCGTATGTATATTATAATAGTATGTATATATTCGAGTCGGGATATGATATCATCCGGGTAGAACTAATAGCGAGGACATGTCAGCATAACTGGTCGTTTAACATAGGGTGTTTCGGTTTTGTAGGTTCTAGTCGAAAGCCCGGAGCATTGAAGTCGGTCTAAAGCCAGGCTAGTGTTCAGTTGTAAAGCTTAGCAAGAAAAATACCTTTGACAATGTGTTTTATGGTTTAGTAATATATGAATAATTATTGATTTAAATTTCGTATTGGAACAAAACATTTTAAGTTACGTATCCCCTGTTATTAAATTTTTTTTTGTTTAAATCATGTTTTGGGGGAAAGTAACTTCTGAAAATGCCTATCTCTAAACTGTGAATAATATGGGAAAGGTTTTGGAAATGTGCTGTGATAAAATTATTTTAGAAAGAGATAGGTATAAGTGATTTTGAAAACTGGATAAAATGGATCAGATATTGGATGATGCGTAAGAGGCCCGTAACGGCCCAACGTGGTAGCGTAAGTGGCTAAGTCGGTTCCGCACCCTATTTGAACTGCTTAGTCCAGCGTGACAGAGACCTAGCTAGTCTCTGAGTTTCGGAACAGGTTTGTTGTGGCGCCCTCCAAACCCGGGTCAGAAGTTTGGGGTCCACAATACACACACACACACACACATATATATATATATACCTACTTATAACAATAGTAAAGATAATAATAATATACAGTGACCCTACTTACCTTCAACCATGGATCACAACAGGTTAAAGTATGCACACAAGCCACAAACACACACTTATATTACAAACGTCCAAATATGTAATGACCGAGAAATTACGCTTGTATTATATTATAATAAAGATAAATTATGTGTATTATTATGTGGTTAACTGTGTCAAGTCGTTAAACCCTAATTGCTATGTGCTACGTGTTGTCTGTTTTGATCCGAACGTGTTTTGGGTATTTATTAGGTGTTTCATTGTAGTTATATATTTTATAACAAAACCTGTATAGCTCAAACAGTGTTTTAAAAGCCTGTATTTCAAACAAAATTATTGGCCCTATTTTGCCAAAAACGACTGATACCATATCGCTATTCTGAACCCCTAGACGTTTTACAAATTTACCTTTTTCGCGAAAAATGACTTTTCCGGACCCCTTCGGGTACCAAAAACCCCACAAAAATCACATTTTTATTTTTATATGATCATGAAAATATCATACATCATTTTTCTTTGCATTTTTGTAATATTCATAATTTTTGGGAATTTTTAGCATTTATTTTGTATTTATTGGATATTTAAAAATTCATTATTAATACCCAAAAATTATAAAAATTGGGGCCAAATATTTTTATTAAGAGTGTAATTAGCCCCTTATATTTAGGGGTATTATTTTTATAAATATAAATAGCTGATTATTAGTAATTAATTAGTTAATTAATCATTAAAAAATCAGAATATTCAAGAATATTAGTGTTGGTGAAGAACACTCAAGGAATTAAACCTCAGATTTGAAGGTGATTTTGTTAACCAAATCCTTCATGTAAGTAGTCAAATTGAAGCTTGTGATCTCTATTATCTGTTGATATCATCAATTTTTGATTTGGTTGATTCGATTTTTATTCGTGTTTTAGGGTTTATACTCGAAATTAGGGGTTCATGATTTAGGATTCGTTTGATTCTTTAGTTGATTCAGATAGCTTTATCTCAAGTTTAGGAGTGATTTCATATATTTATTTTGATTGTATAACCCCTGGAAGACTAAGAACGAGTTCTTGTTTTTTTTTGAATTTTTGAAGTTTGTTTTCAGTAAATTATAGATGTTATTGATGGATTTTAGTTATTGATAATGATTATAAGAGGTTATATCTTTGATTTGCGATAAATTTTGCGAAGTTTGGTTGCGTTTTCGGGGGAGGGGTTGTTTTCCGATGAAGCCACCGAAAAGCTTCGGCTTTAGGCCGGAGATGGAGGTAGGACGGCGATGGGACAGCGGTGATAGGGCGTTGAAGTTGCTGCAGCCATGGGGAATCGATTGGCATCAGAAACTGGAAGAAATGATGTTCTGGGAGTGTGAATCAGACTCGTCGGAAAACTCAGACGGTGGCCAGAGTTGTTGCAGAATCCGGCGGGTTGACCGTGTTCTTGAAGACCCGATTACCGACCCGTTAACCCCGAACGGTGACCCGGTTTTGATCCAGAAAACCCATAACCCAATTCCCTGAAATGTGTTTCTGTATTTTTAATTAATTACTTTTATTTTTATAAATCAGAACTAGTTTTTATAAATTAGAAAAAAATTAAATAAAAATAGGATTAAAAATCTGATTTATTTTATAAATGATTTATAAATGATTTTATTAATTTAGAAATTCGAATTTAATTAATTATTTAATTATTTATCTAATTATTTATTAGTTATTTAAATGATTAATAAATAGGTATTTAATTAATAAATAAGGATTAAAAATAATCGAATAATATGAATAATAATTTGTTAATTAGTTGAATATTGCGAGTAACTCGTATCTATACGAGTTGTGATTTTATAATTAAAATTATTATTCAACCGTTAATTTATTCGAAAAATATCGTAATAATTATTCGTATCGAATAATTAAATACATATAATTAATTAATTAATTAATCGTATAAGTTATAATAATAATATTAGTTCGATAATTATACGAGGAATGCGAGTAGCTCGTATTTATACGAGTAGTTGATCGTTGAGTTAGATTATGGTGCGAGTAATAATTATTTATTCGATAAATAGCGTATCAATTAGTTGTATCGATTGGTTATTTATAAATAATCGATCTAATCGAGTAAGTAATAATAATTTGTAAATAATTGTAATAAATTATAAGTTATCCTAATAATTAGGGATTAATTATTTTAAAATACAATAATTATTAATTATTTAAAAATATAATTAAGGATTATTTAATTATAATTAATTATTTATAATTAATTATTAATTAATTAAACCTTGTTTAATTCGTAGTAATTAAACCGTTAGTCCGATTTGAGTGAAACGAAGACCTCTAGACTCAGAAAAATGAAACGAATCCAATAAAAATATTTGTAAATCATAATTTTTTCCGAAAGAGAGTTGTCTTGTGTTAGTTAATTGTTTATATGCCCTAATAGGGGTAGAATCAAGTCAAATAAATTCTGAAAATTTATAATAAAATCAAATAGGGTTAGTTAATACAGGTATGAGTCTAGTATCGATTCTACAAATATTTATAAGTCCAAACAAAAAATTAATTATGTGCTTTATGTGATATGTGCTTTACATGATTATATGAACCTTATGTGCTTTTATAATTATATATGTATATATGCGAGTCAGTAAGAAACGCATGGGTAGATTGATAGGGTTACGTGGAATCAATTCGAGATACGCGTATGTAGTAAGTTATCTAAACGACTATCTTTCTATGATTGATTCAGTATCAGCAAGGCAGATCAAGCAGCAGACCGAAGACGGTGAGTTGAACCAGGTTAAGTACGTGCAAGGCAAGTTTTTCCCCTATTCTAAATTCAGAATAGTGAATTATACCCCATTTTTCATGTCAGTTACACTTTGATAATTCTTGTTCGTATACACTGTTACACAATTATTGACTATTGTTTTTATTTCATTTTGATTCTTGATTTCTCCCAATTTATTGAATCCCCTATTCATATTCCAATATTTTTACCCTCGTTACATTTATTCTGATATATCCTGATGTTGGGATACATCAAAAGCATTCCGATTGTTCCGGATGCTAAACTTTGGACTGGATGGTTACGATACGGGCTGGGTTTTACCCAGACCTTTAATTAATAGGCCATAGTTGCCTGAGTACTCCTTATGTTGGTTGGGTCTATGCAGTTGGGTATAGATCCGCACTGTATCCTGACTGATCAGCAGGTTATAGTGCATATGTTAGTTCTTGTTTCCAGTCTTGTTCATTTAGCATTCGCCAGTGTTGGCAAATTATTATTCTATACAGATACAAATGGTTGTTCAAACCATCAGACTATCGATTCATTTATTCTTTTCTCTTCATACTATAAATATTGTTGCAGGCTTGTGGAGTAATTTTGGCTCATCCCCTTTTATTGTTATTCCTATTGTTTTATAGTTACGGTAGAGAATGAAACCCATCAGAACCCGCATAGTCAAGAAGCGAGTCAAGCAGCGGGACCCTCTTATACCAAGAGTGTTCATCCCTATCCCAGAAGAGAGTTTTGAGTTACCAGATCAGGTGTAACAGGATAAGTAGTAATGTTGGTTTGAATAAAAGTGGTGTGGTGAGAATGTAGTTAGAATAAAGTTTTATAATAAAAAGAGTTCTTGAGATAGATTGTTTTTATTTGGGTTTGTAATAAATTAGTGTGTCGTTCTTGTTTTCAACTGTTAACCTTAAAAGATCCTGAGTAGCAGTAGTTCGGGGTAATTATTATATTTATATTCCGCCTGTGCAGGTTTAGTTTATAGTTAATGTTAATAATGCCCCAAATCTATACGCCGGATTTGGAGGGTGTTATAGTTGGCATCAGAGCATAGGTTTTGACCCTTGAAAATAAGAACATTAGGGTTAAGATAAGATAGGAAGGTCATATAGGATAAAAGTAAGAATGTTAGGGTTGTTTATTTATGTGATTAGAAGTTATGAGTTTTAGGATTGTGATTTGATTATTTTTGTGTTATTATTGTTATGTATATTAGATGCCTTCTTCGTCATCATCTACGGAGCGGACTGAGTCAGACCCAGTAGCAGCACCAGTACTAGCCCCAGCATCAGTGCAGATTTTTCCTCCATTACCACCACCATTGCCACCTGGACCAGCACCAGAGGTACCAGACTTTGTTGATTATTTCCCTTATTTTGAGTCGGAGATACCTGACTTTTCACCTTTGGAGATTCCGATATTTAATGTTCCTGATATGGTTGACATTCCACAGTGGGAGGACTTAGAGCCACAGGTTCCTGTGCCACAGTTTGAGATTCCAGAGATTCCACAGATGGAGCCAGAGTTAGAGCCACCTGTATATGCACCCATGGAGCAGCCTGTTTTGTTTCCTGCACCGCTAGCTGTTTATGCCCCTGTGGCCGGAGTTTACCAGTTCCCGCAGCCAGAGTTTATGGACGAGGTAGTGGTAGATCAGCCATTACCATTTCCTTTTCGAGGTTCCCGCACAGATCTTCGTGAGAATCACACAATTACATATCAGCGGTACCAGTCAGAGAGAAAGGAGATGGTCAGATGGCAGGATCAGTGTAGAGAGATCCTTGGGTTGTTTGAGATACAGGAGGATGGTTCAGTTCGAGCATTTCACCCAGACTATATCTTGAGAGAGAGACTATGCCAGATCCACAGGGCTGGTTCTCAGGAGCTTACTAACTTAAGGCAGCAGGACATTAGTACCGAGGCAGCGTATCGTAGGGCGATGAGACTCACAGAGGCAGTGCTACAAACTTTGTAGGAGGAGCTGAGCTGTGTGCCACCGGGACTCTGATCTCAGAAAACAGTTGAGTGTTGTATCTTGTATATTATCTGTAGATAGATGTAGCGTAGTATTGTATGACTAGTTTGTATGAGTGTAGCTACTAGTTTTGACTGATAGCAGTAGCAGTACGACTGACATAATATATACTTTTGTATCAAGCATTGACACCTGCAGCTGGTGTCCTACATATATATATATAAGATGAACCTTTTCACGTTTTTTTATTTTATTTTTCCAGTCATTTAAGCATTTACATTTATTTTACTGTTTTTCCGTTGCATATTTTAAAATGTTATTTTATTTATAATCATGTTGCGCCCTTTATATTTTCAAAATTTTAAAATTATTTTAAAAGGATTTATTTAAACATCGCACTATTTTTACTCATTTATTTAGATATTTAATAAAATGTTTTTTCCCTATATCAACTGTTTTAACGCTGTTTTAATATTATAAAGACTGTTTCTATTCCATAACACATGTTTAGTAAATTGTTATTAAGAGAACCCATTATTTTATTATCATAAATATGGCACCCAAAAGAAAAGTATTACCCGACTCATCTAACGGAAATACCGAGGGCCAAAATGATAATAACCCAATGGATCAGATGTTTCATCTCATGCAACAGCAGATGCTGATGATGCAGCAATAGATGCATCAACAACAGCAGCAGTTTCAACAACAAATGCTACAGCAAGCCGCTCATCCAGAACATCAAGTACCACCAGTAGCACCTGTAATTATTTTCAAACAATTTCAGTTGGTAAAGCCTCCAGAATTTGTCGGTTCCACATATCCTACAAAGGCGAGAGCTTGGCTGAAGGAGATAGAAAAGGCTTTTGCGTTGGTTAAGGTTGAGGAAGAACAGAAGACGGATTTTGCTAGCTACTTTCTGAAGGGCGAAGCTAATTACTGGTGGGAATCAAAGAAAGCTTTGGAAGTTGAAGGTGTGGTGACCTGGGATAGATTCACTGATCTTTTTCTGGAGAAATATTTTCCTCGCTTCATGAAGAATCAGATGGAGATCAAGTTCCTGGAATTGAAGCAAGATAACTTATCGGTCGTGGATTATGAGACCAAGTTCACTGAATTGGTCAGATTTGTTCCTGACCAAGTGGATACGGATGAAAAGTGGGCCAAGAGATTCCAGCAGGGACTGAAGCCATGGATTCGTAGAAGGGTAGCCGTATTTGAGCTGATGACTTATACGGCTGTTGTTCAGAAGGCCATGATCATTGAAGGTGAAAGTGAAGCAGCTCAGAAAGAAAAGGGACCAGGAAATTCCCAGAACCGTTTCAACAGAAGGCCGAGATTTCAAGCCCGGGGAAAGGTAAATGCCAGGAGACCAAAACAAGGCAACCAGAGGACGGGTAATCGACTTCCAGCCCCGAATCAGCAAATACTTATCCGACCGCCTATACCTGATTGCAGAATATGTGGTAAAAAGCATACTGGGATTTGCAACAAGCCAAATGTCACGTGTTTCAAGTGCAAGCAAAGGGGACACTACTCTGGAGAATGTTCGATGGGAAAGGCAGAAGTTACTTATTTCCAGTGCGGAAGAAAAGGACATATTGCCAAGGACTGCAAAGGAGTTGCAATGGCCGCTTGTATTCCAAGGGTTTTAGCATTACCTCCACCTCCCCTACCACCACAAAATCAGCCCAGGGCAAGGACTTTCAACATGTCAATGAAGGAAGCTATACAGAGTTCGAATGTGGTTGCAGGTACGCTCCCTGTAAATTCCGTAAATGCTATAGTATTGATTGATTCAGGAGCTACGAGATCTTTTATTTCTGAAAGTTTTATCTCTAAGATAGATTGTGAGGTTCAGTGGTTAGATGAAGTGCTAGTCATAAAATTAGCAAATGATGATCAAGTTATGGTATATCGAGTATGTCCAGATTGTGATATTGAGATAGGGAGATGTCATTTCTCAGTTGACTTGATACCTTTCAGGTTAGGAGAATTTGATGTTATTTTAGGAATGGATTGGCTAGCTAGTAACAATGCTCAGATTGATTGTGCAAATAAGAAAATGAAATTGCAGACTGAAGAAAATACCGAAAGAGATATGTCCTAAGTCGAATCATGTATGAGGATTTAGGAATAACTTTTATGTAGTCTGTTTTGATTTCATTGATATTAATAAAATACTTATTTTGTTTTTATTACGGGCTCTATCTATTTTAAGTGTTTGAATAAGATATACCACAGTTTAGAGTAAAGCTTTTTATGGATTGTGATGAGATCATAATAATGAGACCTAAAAGATGATAACTCTAAACTTAAATAGTTCCTGGTCCTAGGATTACTAACTGGTAATTAATAATCCGTAAAGATCGGTACATACTATGCTTGCTTCATTATGAAGGATGTCTGTTCTCATAGACATTTGTGTGGTGACACTATAGCTAGTATGTAGGTGCTTATTATAGAATAAGTTCACTGAATATGACTCGCACAGCTGAACAACTGATGGAGTTCAGTCACGTGTCAGCAGTTGTTCACATAGTAATAGTTGTACAAGTATCCTTAGATTTGAGGTCATCATAGTAATCTTGTGTACACTGAACTATGCTTTGGTTTAGTTCTTAGTCTCCAGGGACAATTATAAGGGCTCTACTGGGTATAGGAATTTGTATACGAAGATAGTGTATGATCAATAAAGGATCTACCCCTTCCAGTGAAGGAAGAGAATGTTCAATGCTGATCCACTTATGCTAGTTCTGGAATCTCTGGCCAGAGTGAATGAAATTAGAAAGGAGTTTCTAATTTACATTAAATAGAACTAAGCATAGTGAATGGGAAAGCAAGTGATTAAATAAGATAGGCTTGACACAAGTTCCATGCCTTGTATTTAATCGTGACATTGCAGGGTAGAAGGAATTAATTGTACGGTAACTATTCACTGAATAGGTTCTTGGTATTCTAAGCAGTGAATTTGTATTATCCGGATAGTCGCGATATGCTGAGAAGTATCCCTCACGATGTAGAATAAATATGATTAATTAATTAATCATATTTAATGAATTAGAGAATTTATATAAATAATGATAAAATAGTTTTATTATTATTTATTTCTACTACCGGCTTAATATTGAACCTACAGGGTCACACCATAAAAGAGAATGATTTAATGGTGGAGGAATTAATTAAGAATGGATGATAATTATTTATTTATGAAATAAATAATTAATTGGCGAATTTAATAATTGATTAAATGAGATTTAATTGATTATAAATTAATTAAGAAAAGGTTCTTAATATTATTAATTAAGAATTTAATTTTTGGAAATTAAATCAAGTGAGAGAATTATTTCTAAAGTGTTTAGAAAAAGGATTAATAATTAAAAGGTGTTTTAATTATTAGTGAGAATAATAAAGGGTTAATAATAATAATATTTTATGGGAAAATTTTTAGCTGAAAATTATGCCTATAAATATACTATTATAAACCCTATTTTTGCCTCAACCCAAAAGATTTACAAAACCCTAATTCTCTCCACCTCCTCCTCCTTCATTACATCGTTTTCTTGGTGGATACCGGTGGAGTGCTTCACACTTGAGGAGCAGCTGCTAAGGATCTCCGCTCATTGTTCTTGGATCGCTTTTAAAGGTTAGAAATCGATCCCTCGATTTTATTTACGATCTGTATGCATATTATATGGATTTTATATGTGTAAAATTGTTTTACCATGCTTCCGTGATAGTTAAAATCCTACAATGGTATCAGAGTATAGGTTGTATGCATATAGATCCGTGGTAAAAATTTCAGAATTTTATGTGCTTGTATGAATTAATTATGATTTTTACAAATTATATCATGAATTAATTATGACTGATTAGAAATCATTTCTCAGAATAATTTTGACTGTAGATCTGGGTTCTACAAGTGTTGTAGATCGTCTGGGTATTTTTTCATAATTTTATGATATATGGATTAATTGTTATGAATTTTTGAAGTTGTATTAATTAAATTCTTAATTAAATATATATATATATAATCTGTTAATTATATATATATGAGTTATTTTGCTGCTGTGTTTTAATGGTGGCACGGAAAGAAAGACAGAACAGGGACGTCGGCACGGTATCCCATGCAAGAAAGTGCGGCGACTGTCAGATCTGGGAAGAGGACCGCGCGTCTGGCATGCGCGCTGGTGTGCCACGCGCGGCACGAGTCAGACACGCGCGGGTCAACGGTCAACTAGTGCTGACATCATGCTGACGTCAGCTTAGGGTTTATGGCACATGGGGCGCGTGGCGGATGTCAGACACGCGCCTGACAGCGCGTGTGCGCGTGTCAGCGCGTATATTTGCTTCTCCGGGCGCGTGAGGGCGCGTGGCTGCTCAGAATTGGGCGTGCTTGGTGCCGTTGGATTCGTCTTTTCGAGACGCATCTATATTATATGATATTTTTTGAAATTGTTTCGAACTGTTTATAGCTAACAGAAGTGTTTTAAAGCTATTTTTGACTGTTTTAATTGCTTTTAAATGCCTCATGTGATACATAGAGATGTATAATGCTTAGACCAATATGCTACATGATTTAACATGCCTACCTTTACGTTTATTCATGCTTATATATGTGATATATGCTTAGTTTATCACGCGATGATAGATTTAGGTGAACTTAATTAACATAAGGCGTTTGTTAGACAATCTAGTATAGTGAAATTGTTTCATGACCTTAATATAAATATTATGAATACGATCATGGGATTCTTGTGTTTATGAAACACGTAATTGAATATGAATTTTCAATATTGAGAGAAAGGATGATTCTGTCAACAACAGATTTCTATCTGTAAGAAAGGGTTATTAAGTGACGCCTCTTGACAATGCTCCACCCGATCTGGGAATCATCTGATTATCGATTATTGATTTGAAATATTTAATTTAAAAGGAAGAATCTCTTTATAATATGATTATGATTGTAACGTAATATAAACCCTCTAAAATTAAATAATATCAAGTAGTAATTGGCCAATGACACAACGGGCTTGTGTTGGTCATAGCCTTCCAACATGATAGAAACTATTTCTTATTTTTAAATCATTGTCGTTTCGTGCTACAGCCGAGGGCTTTGATTTCGAAATAAGAAATACTTATCTATTACATAGAGATGTGTACATTGAATTAGAATCTAAAGGTCGGTACGTGCCACAGCCGTGGGCCGTTGGAGACTGATTCAATTGTACGAAATGTTGGGTTAGACTTGACTTAGAATATTGAGTTTGTCGTGCCACAGCCGTGACTCAATTATTCAAGAGGTTAAAGTTATATTAGGGAATAACATAAGATGTAATTGACAAGAGTTGTCTGCCTATTGAACGTCACATGATGTTTCGTGCTACAGCCGAGGTTGTGTGATGGAATGTAGGATCCCTATTCCCACTAGCATTATCAAATGCTTAATTTTCACTTAGGGGTTGAATAAATTAGACTAACTAGTGGGAGACACTTATGAATAAAGACCCGATTCATATAGTGTTTTGAAATGAAATTGAATATTTGCTAAGTGTTGTTATGTGTTTATCATTTACAGATTTACTATATTCGTCATGTCTTCTGCACTATCACTCCGGAGCATACTAGATGCTCACAAGTTGACTGATCCTAATTTAGCTGTTTGCTTTCACTGTAACAAGTTAGGGCACTGGAAGAGAAACTACAAGGTTTACCTTGCAGAATTGAAGAAGAGGAAGGGTAGTAAGACTACCGCTTCTGATTCAGGTATGTTCATGATCGAAGTTAATATGTCACTAGGTCAAATTTTTACTTGGGTATTAGATACCGCCTGTGGTTCTCATATTTGCAATTCGTTGCAAGGACTAAAGGGAAGTAGGACTCTTGAAAAAGATGAGGTGATTCTACGTATGGGCAATGGAGCAAGGGTTGCGGCCATATCTGTAGGATCATTTAGTTTACATATGCCTACGGGCAAGACTATTATTTTGAATAATTGTTATTACGTTCCCTCTATTGTAAGGAATATTGTTTCTATCCCTATATTGGATTTGGATGGTTTTTCATTTATTATTAAGAATAATGAATGTTCTATCCTTAGAGATAATGTTCTTTATGGACGTGGAATTTTAAATAATGGTCTGTATGTATGCGACGTAGAGCATGATTTACTTCAGATTGAACAAACTGATAAAAGAAAACGAGATGATGAAAATCTGACCTATTTATGGCACTGTAGGCTAGGTCATATTAGTGAAAATAAACTGCGAACATTGCATAAAGAAGGGTTATTTGACCCCTTTGATTTTGAATCATATCCTACATGCGAGTCTTGTCTATTGGATAAAATGATCAAATCTCCATTTAGTGGACATGGAGAGAGGGCTGCAGATTTGCTAGGATTGGTACATACAGATGTATGTGGACCAATGTCTACGCATGCCATGGGTGAATTTTCGTACTTCATTACTTTCATAGATGATAGATCTAGATTCGGATATGTGTATTTGATGAAACACAAGTCTGAAGCCTTTGAAAAGTTCAAAGAATATAAACATGAAATGGAGAAACAAACCAAACACAGTATTATAACTCTTCGATCAGATCGAGGTGGTGAATACTTGAATGGAGAGTTTCTAGATGATCTCAAAGAAAATGGGATAGTCTCCCAATGGACTCCTCCATATACTCCACAGTTAAATGGGGTATCTGAAAGGAGAAATCGAACTTTGTTAGATATGGTTCGGTCCATGATGAGCTATGCGAATCTTCCAGTATTCCTATGGGGTTATGCATTGGAAACCTCATCATATTTACTGAATAAGGTGCCTTCCAAATCTGTTCCTCAAACTCCATATGAGATATGGAAAGAAAGGAAACCGAGTCTTAAACACGTTAAGATTTGGGGATGTCCAGCTTACGTCAAGAAAGTTGACCCAGATAAGCTGGAATCTCAATCCGTAAAATGTAGTTTTGTGGGATATCCTAAAGAGACTTTGGGGTATTACTTTTACACCGATCATCGGGTGTTTGTCTCCAGACATGCTACCTTCTTGGAAAAGGAGTTTATCCTTGAAGGAAACAGTGGGAGAAAAATTGAACTTGATGAAGTTCAAGAAGCACAAACTACTACAAATCAAGTGGAAACACCTGTTCAGACTGAACAACCTTCTGTGGAACAGCCCATTCGTAGGACAGGGAGAGTGTCTCGCCAACCTGAGAGGTATTATGCCCTTGTCATTGAGAATGGTAATGAGTTGTCAATCATTGATGATGACGACCCTGTGACCTATAATGAGGCTATGAGTAGTGTTGACTCAGAGAAATGGCGTAGTGCCATGAAATCCAAAATGGAATCTATGTATACCAACCAAGTATGGACTCTGGTTGAGGCGCCTGAAGGTGTTAAGCCTATTGGGTGCAAGTGGGTATACAAAAGAAAGATTGGAGCAGATGGCCAGGTGGAGACCTATAAGGCCAGGCTCGTGGCAAAAGGATTCAAACAAAGGCAAGGGATTGACTTTGATGAAACTTTTTTGCCTGTAGCCCTGTTAAAATCAATTCGGATTTTGCTTGTGATTGCTGCTTACTACGACTATGAGATCTGGCAAATGGACGTGAAAATGGCCTTCTTCAATGGGGAACTTGAGGAGGAAGTGTATATGACACAGCCAGAGGGTTTTCTTTCCAAGGAAAATGAACACCTAGTATGTAAGCTGCTGCGAACCATATATGGTTTAAGGCAAGCTTCTCGTAGACGGAACATCCGTTTTGATGAGACAATCAAAGAGTTTGGTTTTATCAAAAACATAGATGAACCATGTTGTTAGGGCGAAAACACGCGCTAATAACACACGTAAGTATACGCGTTCGCAAGTAATATAGAATACTTTCTAGTTCGTTCCCACAAAGACTCAGACTAATTATGTTCAATTAAACTCACTCACCAATGTATATTTACTTCTCAATGTTAAGACAATAACACTTAGATTTGTTAACTAATTATTAACTACGATTAACTACTAAAATTAACCACTTAATTAACACTTCGAATTAACAATATTAAAACACTCATGAGATCACAACTTCATCACTACTTCCTTCAATAGTCATTGTTATTACCCTTAGCATGCAACAGTGATGATATTAATCGAATAACACGAAACTGATAAAAGCCAACTTTCATTGTACTAATACCATTCTACCAAACATCCACAATTAAGATAGAAGTTGAATAGACATCAATTATGTTGAGTCCCTATATGTCTACAGAAATTGACAACATAATGATTTAAGCACAAGTTATTCCTTTTGATTACACAGGGCGAATAAAACGGTTAGAGTTACCCACTAATCATGCAACATTATACATGACCCTATGCTAGCATGGCAAGTTCTAAATCTCGAGATCCACCATCGCTTCACAGGAGATTAACACCCTATCTTATATGTTCGTGACGCACATAAGACGAATACGCAAAACCAATACTAGATATCATACAATTATCACACACTAAGGTATTAAACAACTAATTAAAGAATTCCATAGTAAATCCGTTACGACCCCATGATCACGATTAGCCCATGTTAGCACTTATCGTCATCATGGGTTCATATGAAAACATGATAAATAAACACAAGAGAATAATAACTAAACTAATTATATTAAACCAGAGTACGTCACAAGAGTAAATAGGTTCAAAGCAAAGAAAACTAGCATCCAACGTTACAACGAAATAAAGAATCACAAGAAAATATGCTTCACTTCGTTGCGGTGTGCTAAAACGGTCTTCTTCCTTATCTCCTTCGCTCCTCGATTAATACAACGATTCAACACACGTGAAACGTCTTTGAAATCTACTTATATAGAAGTCCCATAAAACTCAGATTACTCAGAAGTTGGAAGCCAAACAGAAGTAGAAGTCTAAAATAAATATTCTAATTTCCCGTCCCTGCGCGGCCGCTCAGCATAGCTAAGCGGGCGCTCAGCTTCCTGCGCGGCCGCTCAGCATAGCTGAGAGGGCACTCAGACCCCTACTGGAAAATGTCTAATTTTGCTCCGTTTCTTCGCTGTAATCTGCTCTTTTCTTTCCTCTCGCAATGCTAGACACATGCCATGGCTCATTATTGATGATTACCCCCCCCCCCCCGAAATGCAGCTATTACCCTGAAATGCACAAACACTAGAAAAACGCATCAAATACACAAAATACTTGATTTCAAGACACCAATTTAAGCTATTTTAAGACATTCTAAGTGGTATAAAATGCCACTTATCACACCCCCAAACTTAAATCAATGCTTGTCCTCAAGCGTCACAGACTCAAAAGCAAATAAAAACATGCATGAATACAATCTATATGAAATGCAGCGATCCCCCTTACTACGAACAAACCAACCAATTTACAACATCTCAACAAATGCAATTAGGCGACTAAAGATCAATCAAACCATGCCAACTAACATACAGCCAGAAACGTGGTGTGTGCAGATGCTTAACAGATATGCTCCGGAACTAAATCAATTATTATGACTCAACTATCATCAAGGCAATCACATGATTATACAAAGAATAAAAATTCTAGGCACAAAGTGACTTATAACACTACAAGAATTCTGGAGCTTATCACGGAATCATGCTTTTTATTACTAACAGTAATGCTTATTTGACCGTGCAATGAGTGAGGTCCACAAAAGACTTATACAATGGTATCCATGTAGCGAGCGTTAGGTTAGCGGATCCCAGACTCTAAAAGCCTTAGGTCACTAGGCACAAAGTCCCCTAAGAACTTAATAACTCGAATACCAAAGAGCCCACTCGTGATCAATTATGCATAAACACATACTCTTTTTTTTCTTTTTCTTTTTTTCAAAATTTCTGAGCAAGTGCGTTTCGCTCCATCTTGCTCAACCCTAAACTACTCGCATAGACATATGAGCCGGCTACTAGCTATTTGACGCCTAGCCACAATTAGCAACAAATTCCATTTTTTACTCCATTTTTTTCTTTTTCATGCCTTTATCACTAAGAACCTATTATAAAATTCTAAGCATAATAAATAGATTAACCTCGAAAAAAATCAGATCATAACAACAATCTAGTCCTTAAGCATTCTCTAAGACTTAGTGAAAATACAAGTGCTTCTAGCATGCATATCAGCCTACATGACTCAACATCACTTTAATGCTATCACTATACTCGCATCAACATCACAAATCAATCGGTAAATCATCACAAAAGGGATCATGGTATATGCATGAGCTACATGATATGATAAACAAATAAAGCTATATATATAAAAAACTATATGGCAAAAAATTATGCAACTATATGAACTAACTATCATGAATATGCAGCTATATGACACCTAACTACCACCCCAAAACTTAAAATCTTCACTGTCCCTAGTGAAGGTAGTAGAAAGGAACACAGGGTATACCTACTCGGAGTCATCATCATCATCACCCTCAGTGGGTGGTGTATCAGGAGGCGGATATGCAGAGTCCTCACCAAAAACTGGCCACTGGATATCAGCTCCAAGGCCTCGAAAAGCAGTCCCTAGCGCAAGGGTGAGCTCCTGAGCAAACCTGCTCTGCGTCTCATACATAGCATTCATCCTTCGTGACAGCCTCCTATATTGGGCATCAGCCATCCCAGCACCCTCCTGAGCTCTCGAAGAACCAGCCTCATCACGCCGTGGCGTCGCCATTGTAGCACCTCGTGCTGGACGCCCTCCTGGAAGACAATATCCCAGCCCATGCTCCTCGGGCTCACCACCGGTCCACTCCTGCATCGCATTCAGAGTCCCGGAATCAATAGGAGCGGCCGGGAACTGCAACTGCTCATGAGACGGCCACTGAACTCCCACCGCTTAGCAAAGCTTAGTAACAGTGGATGCATACAGGATGTTCATGTGCTTAGCTCCCCTCAAAAACTTTAGAATTCCTTGGTAGATGAACTCACCCAGGTCCACATAGTATTCCTCATTCAAAATTCCCCACAACAACTGTGCTCTCTCTACTGTGACCTCATGTGCATGCGAAGACGGCAGAATATTAGCACAAATAAACGCATTCCATGCACGGGCATACCTGTTCATCGCGATCGCCGGAAAGTGACGATACTCATTAGTTCTAGTCTTGAAGGTCCAAACTGTGCCCGACCTACAGAGAGTAGCACAAATCAAATCCAAGTCAAAATCCTCAGCAGTTTTCTCATTCCAGTTCTCCTCCATGGGCTTCCTCTCGCGCTGCCCAATCACACGGCGAATCGCCGCTGGGTGATAATCCACCGTCATCCCCCGGACCACAGAAAACCCATTCTTCTCGGCCTTCGTGTTCGCATAGAACTCGCGAACCACGCTCATCGGCACTGCTTCAGGTGACTCATAAAAAGCTATCCACCCCTTCTTAGCAATCATAGGTAACAACTCACCATCCCTCCCCGATGGTAAAAATCCCTTCTCCTTCAGAATCGGCTTCCCCAAAAGCCTAGTGTACTCCTCCTCCGCAGCCTTATCATTCAACCGAGGCCTCGCAGCAGTACCCCTTAAAGAATCAGCCGTAGGCACAGTGCTGCTGCTATCAATAGTCCTTGCTCTCTTGGGTGCCATTGAATCTGAATAAAAATGCTTTAGAATTGTGTTTTTGTGTTTGGGAGAGAGTTTGAGTGTAGAAGTTGTGTGGGAGATATATGGGATAGGTGTATGTATATATAGGGAATGGATTAGGGTAAAATTTGATTAGGAGTGGGTTTATGGGTAAAAATCATGGGATAATGGGGAATAGGTCGTGGGTTTTATGGGCTGAAATTTGTGGTTTATTTTTCTGATTTTTTTGTATTTTTATTGACTTAAAAAAAATTCTGTCATCCGACCCCTGAGCGGTCACTCAGCAGAGCTGAGCGGGCGCTCAGGGGGTCACTGGAAAAAAAAAATTTCAGCCCGGTTTTTCTGATTTTTTTTGTAGTTTTTGATAGGTTATTAACTTCTAAGGGTTCTTGTAACAACAAATCATGGGTTGCCTCCCACGCAGCGCTTCTTTTTCGTCATTAGCTTGACGTTGCGTACCTTCCTCAAGTTGACAATAAAACGGCACTAACCACTTCCCGGTTTGCCGTGTCCCTATAGTAGTGCTTCAAACATTGACCATTAAACTTGAATGCTTGGTCCGGATCATTTTCAAAAATCTCCACCGCTCCGTGTGGAAACACAGTTTTGACAATAAAAGGTACAGACCCCCTTGTTTCAAATTCCCAGGAAAAAGTCGGAGACGAGAGTTGAATAAGAGAACTTGTTGCCCCGGCACGAATAACTTAGGATGTAGCTTCCTATCGTGCCACCTCTTCACCTTTTCCTTGTACATTTTGTTGTTCTCGTACGCTTGGAGTCGAAATTCATCAAGTTCATTAAGCTGAAGCATTCACTTCTTTCCAGCTGTATTTAGATCCAGGTTCAACTTTTTCAACGCCCAATAGGCCTTATGCTCAAGCTCCGCAGGTAAATGACATCCCTTACCATACACCGGTTGAAATGGGGACATACCAAATGGAGTTTTGTATGCTGTTCTGTAAGCCCAAACAGCTTCATCGAGCTTTAAAGACCAATCCTTCCTTGACGGACAAACAACCTTCTCTAGAATGCGCTTGATCTCTCTGTTAGACACTTCCGCTTGACCATTTGTTTGCGGATGATAGGCAGTAGCAACTCGATGATTCACATTATAACGCTGCATCATAGAAGTGAACTTACGGTTGCAGAAATGCGACCCTTCATCACTTATGATTACCCGAGGCGTTCCAAACCTTGTGAAAATTTGCTTATAAAGAAAATTCAACACTGCCTTTGCATCATTTGTCGGTAGAGCTTTGACTTCTACCCATTATGAGACATAATCGACTGCCAGCAAGATGTATTGATTGTTGCAGGACGAGACAAAAGGCCCCATGAAATCGATTCCCCAAACATCAAAGACCTCGACTTCAAGCATCACATTTAACGACATCTCATCCTTTTTCGTCAAATTTCCCACTCGTTGGAAATGATTACACCTTAAAACAAATTGATGAGCATCCTTAAACAAAGTAGGCTAGAAAAAACCTGCTTGCAGAATACAAGCTGCCGTCTTCTCACCACCATAGTGTCCACCATAAACTGTGGAGTGCCAGTCTCGTAATATCCCCTCCGTCTCACAGAACGGGATACATCTCCTGATGATCTGGTCAGCTCCCTGTCTAAACAAATATGGTTCATCCCACATATACCACTTCACCTCATGCAGAAACTTCTTCTTTTGAGCTGAGGTCAAATTAGGAGGCAAAATATTGCTGACTAGATAGTTTACAATATCTGCAAACCATGGCTCTTCCTCCTGAACTGCGAACAACTGCTCATCCGGAAAAGATTCGTTGATCAATGTCTTATCCTGTGAAGTAGACTCGGGATTCTCCAATCTAGAGAGATGGTCAGCTACTTGATTCTCAGTACCCTTTCGATCCTTGATCTCTAACTCAAATTCCTGTAGTAAGAGCACCCAACGAATGAGTCTCGGCTTCGAATCCTTCTTGGAAACCAAATAGCGAATGGCCGCATGATCAGTGAATACTGTCACTTTTGTCCCAAGCAGATAAGATCGAAATTTCTCGAAACCAAATACTATAGCTAAGAGCTCCTTCTCAGTAATGGTTTAGTTCATTTGGGCCCCATTTAAGGTCTTGCTAGCATAGTAGACCACATGAAAGAGATTATTCTTGCGCTGCCCAAGAACTGCGCCTACCGCATAATCACTCGCATCACACATCATCTCAAAAGGCTCTGTCCAATCTGGTGCTGTAATAATTGGCGCAGTGATTAAACTCTTCTTAAGAGTCTCGAATGCCGTCAAACATTCATCATCAAATTTGAAAGGCACATCTTTCTCAAGCAAGTTGCACAACGGCTTAGATATCTTCGAAAAGTCCTTGATGAAACGCCGATAAAAACCCGCATGACCAAGAAAGCTACGGATTCCTTTCACATAAATAGGTGGTGGAAGATTTTCAATGACTCCCACCTTGGCTTATCCACCTCAAGACCCTTGCTAGAGACATTATGCCCAAGAATAATGCCTTCACGCACCATAAAATGATATTTTTCCCAATTAAGCACCAAATTAGTTTCCACACACCTTTTGAGCACGACACGAAGATTATTCAAACATTCATCATACGAATGTCCAAAGACGGAGAAGTCGTCTATGAACACCTCGACATTATTCCCAATCATGTCAGAGAATATAGCCATTATACATCTCTGAAAAGTGGCCGGTGCACCACATAACCCAAACAAAACTCTGCGAAAAGCAAATGTGCCAAATGGACAAGTGAAGGTAGTTTTTTCTTGATCCTCTGGTGCAATACAAATATAATTATACCTTAAGTAACCATCCAGAAGACAATAATACTCATGACCAGCCAACCTGTCAAGCATCTGATCAATAAATGGAAGAGGGAAGTGATCCTTCCTTGTGGCCTTGTTCAACTTTCGGTAGTCCATGCATACTCTCCATCCTGTAACTGTTCGAGTGGGAATGAGCTCATTCTTCTCGTTTGCTACCACAGTGATACCTCCTTTCTTAGGCACACATTGCACGGGGCTCACCCAAGAACTGTCAGAAATAGGATAAATGATGCATGCATTCAGCCATTTCAGAATTTCTTTCTTCACCACCTCCTTCATGATAGGATTAAGTCTGCGTTGTTGCTCAACAGTTGGCTTACTACCCTCCTCTAGCAGAATTTTATGCATGCAATATGAAGGGCTGATCCCTTTGATGTCTGCTATGGTCCATCCAATAGCTGATTTGAATTCTCTCAAAATCCTTAAGAGCTTGTCCTCCTCACTACCTGAAAGGTCAGATGCAATAATAACAGGTAAAGTAGATGCATCACCTAAAAAAGCATACTTCAAGTGTTCAGGTAATGGCTTGAGCTCCAAGGTAGGTGCTTCCTCAATTGATGGTTTGAGCTTTCCTTCAGCATTCTTGAGGTCAGAAGTACCAAGAGATTCAAACGGCATGTCCAGCTTTCGCCTCCAGGGAGAAGCGTTAAGATATTGTAATTGCTCATTGCCATCTTCATCATCACTATCAAAATCCCCCACTAAGGCCTTTTCTAATACATCAGACATTAGCATATGATCGAGTTCTGAAGTAACCGCAGAATCAATCACATCCACTTTTAAGCACTCCTCATCTTCTGCAGGGAATTTCATTGCTTTGAATATATTGAAGGTCACATCCTGATCCTGCACCCGCATAGTAAGTTCACCTTTCTGCACATCTATCAAGGTACGACCAGTAGACAAGAAAGGTCTTCCCAAGATTATGGGAATCTTCTTATCTTCCTCGAAATCCAGAATAACAAAGTCTGCAGGAAAGAAGAGCTTATCCACCTTGACTAGTACATCCTCCACTATGCCCCTAGGGTAAGTAATAGAACGATCAGCCAATTGTAGAGACATGTAGGTGGGTTTTGGATAAGGCAAATCCAATTTTTTAAAGATCGACAACGACATCAAATTGATGCTTGCTCCCAAATCACAAAGGCACTTGTCAAACGACAACTTGCCAATGGTGCAAGGAATGGTGAAGCTACCTGGATCTTTAAGCTTTGGAGGTAACTTTTGCTGCAGCACAGCGCTGCATTCTTCCGTTAGAGCAACGGTCTCAAGGTCATCCAGTTTCACCTTCCTTGAAAGAATACTCTTCATAAACTTCGCATAACTAGGCATTTGCTCCAGAGCCTCAGCGAAAGGTATATTGATGTGAAGTTTCTTGAACACCTCCAAAAACTTACCAAACTGCTTATCCAGCTTTTGTTGTTGCAATCTCTTAGGGAAAGGTGGTGGAGGATAGAGTTGTTTCTCCCCTGTATTACCCTCAGGCAGAGTGTGTTCAACAGTAGTCTTCCTTGGTTCCGCCGCTTTCTCCTTTTGCTTAGCTTTTTCATCTCCAACTTCAGCTTCTCCTTCTTTTGCTTTTTCAGCTTCAACAACTTTCCCAGACCTTAAGGTAATAGCCTTGACTTGCTCTTTAGCTTCCTTCCTTCCTGGTACTTCCGTGTCACTGGGAAGTGTTCCAGGTTGACGATTGAGAACTGCATTGGCTATTTGACCGATTTGATTTTCCAAGGTCTTGATAGAAACCGCTTGACTCTTGCACAACAACTTAAGTTCCTCAAAATCAGCACTAGTAGGTGCAGCTGCACTTCCCTGTTGAGGATATGATTGCCTTTGAGCATATTGCTGCTGTAATAACCCCAATTTTTGGGAAAATTTTGAAACCCTTATGAATAGTGTTTTTGCTGAATGAGAAAACTTTTCATACCACACTATGTAGGGGTTCTTTTATTGATCTTCTGAGATATTATTAGTACTCTATGTGGTATATAAGTGTATGTAAAGATTGTCAGAATCTAAATCCGAACACTTTAATTTTTCCCGAAAATCCACCAGATACCGAAAGAATTGAGTATAAGGTAACATGATTAAAATGATTTAAATTCAAGGATTATAAGAGAGGATCATAAAAGGAATATAATGTATTGAGAAAGGTTAAGGGAACCCAAGTAATAAGATCCCGGGTATGATCCCTCAAACGATAAACGAGAACAAAAGTTAAGCGAACCGTAAAATAAATAAACGGTCAAGAAACAAGCTTGTAAGAGAAGCAAGGGAGATTAATCAAGTGGAGTAGAAAATAGATGACATCATCAATCCATAAGAATTAGACAAGTGGCTAGATGGTGAGGTAAGCATGGTGATGCAAGCATTAGTCAAGATATTTATCCAAGATTAAACCTCCACCAAGTATTCTAATCACATTTTTTAACCAAGTAATCAACCAAGCAACTCATTTCTTCTCTCCCCACCTTGTAGCTTCGACTTTTTCATGAAAAATGGAGGTTTAGAAATTCAAAGTCCAAGCTTGGCTCATTCATAATTCTCAAGGTAATTCCCATGGCTTCTTGATATTATAACTTAGTTATCCTAGAAGTTTGAGCTTCAAAAATCATGTCTTTCTTAGCTAATTAATTCATCAAAGATGATGATGAATAGTAATGAATAGTAACTTTCAAGAACTAACTTTGATTTCTTGATTTCTTTTGGAAGTTCAAGGTTGTTTAAGCTTAGATCAGGGCTCTCTTAGGAATTTCAAGGCTCTTTGATGATATTAAGAAGCTCCAAGAAGGTATAACCAAGCTTTCCCCTTTGATTTAAGTTATAAGTTTGTATGAGCTTGGATTGTAAATGGAGGTTTTAATGGTTGAATTAGTGAATGAGAGATTAAGCATGTTTAGTTATGTATGTAAGTTATTGTAGTTAATTATTGAGCCGTTATCATACTTGGTATTAGAATTATGATCCATGGATGTTTTGACTTAGAAAATGGTGGAGTGGTAGGTTGGTTTGTTTGTGGTTGATGTTTGGATTGTTGTGGTTGGTTTGGTGTTGATTGGTGGTGATTTGATATTGAATTGATTTGGTAAAATTTGGGAATCGCTAAGGTATAGCCGTCGTAATGCCCAATTTTCCTTAAACTGTTTTGTGCATGACTTTTGCACCCGAACACTAACTACCATGAACTGACCATTGCCATGATTAGATAGTTCATGTTTCAAGCTTCATTTTGATATGTAGTTCGTTCGATTCCGATGCACGGTTTAGGAGAAACGACCGTTTTAAGTAACGGTGTTTCGCGAACGAACCTTTACCCCTCGCCTTACTTTGAAACCTTGGTTAAGGCCTTTAAATGACTAATCGGAGCATGAAACATTTATGTAGAGTGTGTTAGGCAGTTGATAAGACACTCGCGAAGGAATCGCCTTAAAACTCGTAAAGGTTAAATTATTAAAAATGGTGGAGCCGAGGGTACCCGGGTGACTTAAGCGAATCAGTGAGCGCAAAACAAGCGTTAGAGTCTAAGTTAGTTAAAGTATAGATTTACAAGTGACTTTGGTTTAATTCCAACTTACTTGTTGCTTATAGGTTACCAGACTCATCCCGAGCCATTCGTAACCCCAGTCGCTCAGGCAAGTATTCTATCCGTTATACTGTTGTTGTGATGAATACACTTGTATATGCATTATCTTGCGATAGATGCATGTTGGTTATTTAGCAAATTCTTGCGATATATTGTAGCATGTGATATGGTATATATGCATGCCTGTTTCATATTCTTGAAATATATATCTGTTGGTTCAGTTGATAATACCTATGCTAGAGGATAGCGGTAACTTGCATATACCCTTAGTATAGGGACCCAAAAGGTGAAAATATTTTCTAAAACCGGGAGTCGAGGATCCCGAGTAGATTTTGTATATATATGGATATGGATATATATATATATATATATATATTTATATATATATACATATATATGGTCATAGTTTTCAAAACTATTAATCGAATAAGGTTTATTCGATAACTTTAAACTTTATTTATTATTGAATATTATTTCGAATATTATTCGAAGGCGTATGACTCCTTTTATTATTTATTGAATATTATTTGAATATTCATTCGAGGGCTTATGACTCTTTTATTTTATTTATTGAATATTATTTGAATATTCATTTGAGGATGTATGACTCCTTTATTTTATTTAATGAATATTATTTATAATATTCATTCGAGGTATTATGACTCAGCTTATTTTATTTATTGAATATTATTTGAATATTCATTTGAGGATCTATGACTCCGATTATTTGCTGAAATATATTCTTTATTTTATTAAAGAATAAGATGTCAATAATCAAACTTATTTTCGATTATTCAAATAAAGATAATACTTTCATATAAGTATAGCTTTGGTTAATTAAAACTCGTTTCAAGTATAAATTTTAATACTTCTACTTCAATTATTTTTATAAAGGCTATTCTTTATGGGAATATTATTTAATTAATAATATTCAGATATTTTCTAATATTCTGGGGACTGATTTACTTCATTAAATCAGCCTTACTCCAAACACTCTTTAAAGTGTTTTCGAGTCTTCAAAATGATTTTTAAAAGTCAGAGCGGATCCCAAAACTCATTTTTATATTTAAGATCTCCCTTTTTAAAGGGGATTTAAATACTCGCTCAAAACCTGGGAAATCCGGCTCTGTGGTGTATTTACATTCGCAACAAGGGTGCAGATTTGGTAAATGAATTGATTACTTGCCCAACGTTCGGGAAGTAAGCCCCTCTCATTGAGTCGGCATAAGCGACAGGCCGAGGTACGGTCTATTATTGTGTAAGTGGCTCAGTGGGAGTCCATCAAATGCATAGGTGGCTGAGTGGCAGTCCAGCATAGGTCTTAATTATGACCAGGGTGATGACCAGTGGGGAATTCGTCCATCTACTAGTAGAAAAGGTTACTTATTGGTATCTTTGCCTGATCAGCGAGATATCGGGTTTATGCCAAAATTCTTTTCCTTTCCAAAATTCATTGGATGTTTCGAACTCTGTTCATACTTCACATAACAGAGGTTCCAGGAAATGTTTAAAGGGATATATATATGTGGTTATATATATATCGGGACTAAATAAAGTATCTCATAACTTTTTCATTCAATAATCTTTCAAAGATTGAATCTATTCAAGTCTTATCTTGTGGTTATATTTTTTTGATGTTCATCTCTGAGACTATAACGGGTTGTGGTGTGTGTTAGTGTGGGATCACAGCATAAGGTTATTTTTATTAAGTAAGTGAAGTGGTATTGTGGAATGAAAGACCGTGACGACTCGGATCCCCGACCCCGGATCTGGGGGTGTTACAGCTGCGGTTGCTGGAAACCAGGTGGATTGAACTGTTTACTCACACCTTGCTGATATGGTGGCTGAATAGCATTCTGATTATTACCCCAGCTGAAATTTGGATGATTTTTATTGTTAGGATGATAAGTAGCTGGCACAGGCTGCTGTTGTCGCTGATAATTGTTCACAAACTGAACAGATTCATTGACAAGAGAACACTGATCTGTAGCATGAGAACCTGCACAAAGCTCACAGACCATAGCTATTTGATTGACTCCATAGGTAGCTAGAGAATCGACCTTCATAGACAGTGCTTGGAGCTGCGCTGCAATAGCGGTGGCTGCATCGACTTCCAGAATACCTGCTACCTTCTCAGGCATCATCCTCTGAGTTGGGTTTTGATGCTCATTTGCAGCCATAGTCTCAATAAGATTATAAGCCTCGGTATAGCTTTTGGCCCACAAGGTGCCTCCAGCTGCTGCATCGAGCATGGGTCGAGATTGGGCCCCCAAACCATTATAGAAACCAATGATCACCATCCAATCGGGCATTCCATGATGTGGACACTTTCTCAGCATTTCCTTGTAGCGTTCCCAAGCTTCGCACATAGATTATGTAGGTTGCTGCACAAACTGAGTAAGAGCACTCCTCATAGCAGCAGTCTTTGCCATCGGATAAAACTTCACCAGAAACTTTTGCGCAAGATCTTGCCAAGTAGTGATGGACCCGGCTGGTTCAGAATGTAACCAGTCCTTAGCTTTGTCCCTCAGTGAGAATGGGAAAAGCCTCAGCTTGATAGCCTCATCAGTCACGCCATTATATTTGAAAGTACTGTAGATCTCGATAAAATTCCTTATGTGCATGTTGGGGTCTTCAGTCGCAGCACCTCCAAAAGAAACAGAATTCAGCACCATCTAAATAGTGTCCGGCTTGATTTCAAAGGTGTTAGCTTGAATAGCCGGATGAAGAATGCTTGACTGAATGTCATCAATTTTAGGCCGAGAAAAGTCCATATAAGCTAGATCGGCCGGAACAATATGATCACCCATGATTACTGGTTCTTTCTGCTCACTTCCTGAATCCGAATCTTCAAAATCTATCTTCTCCTCAATATCAAGAACTTCGTCTGTCTCCTCAGCTGTATCTAAAGTCCTCTTGCGAGTACCTGAACGAGTTGGCATAAACGCTCGCTAAAGTACCTGAAACACAACCGGAAATAATAAGTAACATGTCTTAATCACTAAGTCCTAACGACCAATGATGGTAAGTACATAAACTAAACAAATACGCCGAGTCCCCAGCAGCGGCGCCAAAAACTTGTTAGGGCGAAAACATGCGTTAATAACACACGCAAGTATACGCGTTCGCAAGTAATATAGAATACTTTCTAGTTCGTTCCCACAGAGACTCAGACTAATTATGTTCAATTAAACTCACTCACCAATGTATATTTAGTTCTCAATGTTAAGACAATAACACTTAGATTTGTTAACTAATTATTAACTACGATTAACTACTAAAATTAACCACTTAATTAACACTTCAAATTAACAATATTAAAACACTCATGAGATCACAACTTCATTACTACTTCCTTCAATAGTCATTGTTATTACCCTTAGCATGCAACAGTGATGATATTAATCGAATAACACAAAACTGATAAAAGCCAACTTTCATTGTACTAATACCATTCTACCAAACATCCACAATTAAGATAGAAGTTGAATATGCATCAATTATGTTGAGTCCCTATATGTCTACAGAAATTGACAATATAATGATTTAAGCACAAGTTATTCCTTTTGATTACACAGGGCGAATAAAACGGTTAGAGTTACCCACTAATCATGCAACATTATACATGACCCTATGCTAGCATGGCAAGTTCTAAATCTCGAGATCCACCGTCGCTTCACAGGAGATTAACACCCTATCTTATATGTTCATGACGCACATAAGATGAATACGCACAACCAATACTAGATATCATACAATCATCACACACTAAGGTATTAAACAACTAATTAAAGAATTCCATAATAAATCCGTTACGACCCCATGATCACGATTAGCCCATGTTAGCACTTATCGTCATCATGGGTTCATATGAAAACATGATAAATAAACACAAGAGAATAATAACTAAACTAATTATATTAAACCAGAGTACGTCACAAGAGTAAATAGGTTCAAAGCAAAGAAAACTAGCATCCAACGTTACAACGAAATAAAGAATCACAAGAAAATATGCTTCCTCTTCGTTGCGGTGTGCTAAAATGGTCTTCTTCCTTATCTCCTTCGCTCCTCGATTAATACAACGATTCAACACACGTGAAACGTCTTTGAAATCTACTTATATAGAAGTCCCATAAAACTCAGATTACTCAGAAGTTGGAAGCCAAACAGAAGTAGAAGTCTAAAATAAATATTCTAATTTCCCGTCCCTGCGCGGCCGCTCAGCATAGCTGAGCGGGCGCTCAGCTTCCTGCGCGGCCGCTCAGCATAGCTGAGAGGGCACTCAGACCCCTACTGGAAAATGTCTAATTTTGCTCCGTTTCTTCGCTGTAATCTGCTCTTCTCTTTCCTCTCGCAATGCTAGACACATGCCAAGGCTCATTATTGATGATTACTCCCCCGAAATGCAGCTATTACCCTGAAACGCACAAACACTAGAAAAACGCATCAAATACACAAAATACTTGATTTCAAGACACCAATTTAAGCTATTTTAAGACGTTCTAAGTGGTATAAAATTCCACTTATCACATGTATCTACAAGAAGGTTAGTGGGAGCGCGGTAACATTTCTTGTATTGTATGTGGATGACATACTTCTTATAGGAAATGATATACCGATGCTACAATCAGTCAAAGTATGGCTATCAAAGAACTTCACCATGAAGGACTTGGGAGAAGCATCCTATATTCTCGGTATGAAGATCTATAGAGATAGATCTAGAAGAATGATAGGTCTTACCCAGGGTACATACATCCAGAAAGTGCTTAAAAGGTTTAGCATGGAAAACTCCAAAAGAGGTCTCATACCGATGAGCCATGGAGTGTCCCTTTCCGAAAAAATGTCTCCTAAGACACCTGAGGAAAGAGAGCGTATGAGTAAGATTCCTTATGCTTCAGCAATAGGATCTATCATGTACGCGATGTTATGTACAAGGCCTAATGTTGCTTATTCAATTAGTGTGACGAGTAGATATCAGTCCAATCCAGGTGAAGACCACTGGAAAGCAGTGAAAAATATCCTTAAGTACTTGTGAAGGACTCAGGACATTTTTCTTGTTTTTGGTGGTGAATCTGAGTTGAAAATAGAGGGTTATACTGACTCTAGTTTTCAATCAGAAAGTGATAGCAAATCCATGTCAGGGTACGTGTTTACTCTGAATGGTGGTGCGATTAGTTGGAAGAGTTCCAAACAGTCTACAACGGCTGACTCCACAGCGGAAGCAGAATATATAGCTGCAAGTGAGGCTGCAAAAAAAGCCATTTGGATGAGGAAATTTGTTTCTGAGTTGGGAGTTGTTCCTAGCATTGAAGAGCCTATTGTGTTGTATTGTGATAACAACGCAGCAATAGCACAAGCCAAGGAACCTAGGTCTCATAAAAGTTCCAAACATGTCCTGCGGCGCTTTCATCTGATTAGGGAGATTGTTGAAAAAGGAGATGTCAATATCGAGAGAGTTGACACACATAAAAACATAGCAGACCCTTTAACAAAGCCACTTTCTCAAAGTCACTTTGATCGTCATAAAGACAGGATGGGTATTAGATACCAGAGTGATTGGCTTTAGTACAAGTGGGAGATTGAAAGAGATATGTCCTAAGTCCAATCATGTATGAGGATTTAGGAATAACTTTTATGTAGTCTGTTTTGATTTCATTAATATTAATAAAAGACTTGTTTTGTTTTTATTAGGGGCTCTATCTATTTTAAGTGTTTGAATAAGATATACCACAATTTAGAGTAAAGCTTTTTATGGATTGTGATAAGATCATAATAATGAGACCTAAAAGATGATAACTCTAAACTTAAATAGTTCCTGGTCGTAGGATTACTAACTGGTAATTAATAATCTGTAAAGATCGGTACATACTATGCTTACTTCATTATGAAGGATGTCTGTTCTCATAGACATTTGTGTGGTGACACTATAGCTAGTATGTAGGTGCTTATTATAGAATAAGTTCACTGAACATGACTCGCACAGCTGAACAATTGATGGAGTTCACTCACGTGTCAGCAGTTGTTCACATAATAATAGTTGTACAAGTATCCTTAGACTTGAGGTCATCATAGTAATCTTGTGTACACTGAACTATGCTTTGGTTTAGTTCTTAGTCTCCAGGAACAATTATAAGGGCTCTACTGGGTATAGGAATTTGTATACGAAGATAGTGTATGATCAATAAAGGATCTACCCCTTCCATTGAAGGAAGAGAATGTTCAATGCTGATCCACTTATGCTAGTTCTGGAATCTTTGGCCAGAGTGAATGAAATTAGAAAGGAGTTTCTAATTTACATTAAATAGAACTAAGCATAGTGAATGGGAAAGCAAGTGATTAAATAAGATAGGCTTGACACAAGTTCCATGCCTTGTATTTAATCGTGACATTGCAGGGTAGAAGGAATTAATGTATGGTAACTATTCACTGAATAGGTTCTTGGTATTCTAAGCAGTGAATTTGTATTATCCGGATAGTCGCGATATGCTGAGAAGTATCCCTCACGATGTAGAATAAATATGATTAATTAATTAATCATATTTAATGAATTAGAGAATTTATATAAATAATGATAAAATAGTTTTATTATTATTTATTTCTACTACCGGCTTAATATTGAACCTACAGGGTCACACCATAAAAGAGAATGATTTAATGGTGGAGGAATTAATTAAGAATGGATGATAATTATTTATTTATGAAATAAATAATTAATTGGCAAATTTAATAATTGATTAAATGAGATTTAATTGATTATAAATTAATTAAGAAAAGGTTCTTAATATTATTAATTAAGAATTTAATTTTTGGAAATTAAATCAAGTGAGAGAATTATTTCTAAAGTATTTAGAAAAAGGATTAATAATTTAAAGGTGTTTTAATTATTAGTGAGAATAATAAAGGGTTAATAATAATATTTTATGGGAAAATTTTCAGCTGAAAATTTTGCCTATAAATATACTATTATAAACCCTATATTTGCCTCAACCCAAAAGATTTACAAAACCCTAATTCTCTCCACCTCCTCCTCCTTCATTACATCGTTTTCTTGGTGGATACCGGTGGAGTGCTTCACACTTGAGGAGCAGCTGCTAAGGATCTCCGCTCATTGTTCTTGGATCACTTTTAAAGGTTAGAAATTGATCCCTCAATTTTATTTATGATCTGTATGCATATTATATGGATTTTATATATGTAAAATTATTTTACCATGCTTCCGTGATAGTTAAAATCCTACAAATACAACGGTAATATTTAAATGTGAGAAACAAAAGCAGAGATTCTTAACAATGATGCAGACGAAGCGATTGCTACGTCAAGGATGTCAAGCTTACTTAGCTTATGTGTTGGATATCGACAAAGAAAGTCCGAAGATTGAAGATATTTCTGTAGTTTGTGAGTTTTCCGACGTCTTTCCAGATGAACTTCCAGGACTACCATCGGATCGAGAAATCGAGTTCACTATTGATTTGGCACCAGGGACTGAACCAATTTCGAAAGCTCCATATCGAATGGCACCTGTTGAAATGAAGGAATTAGCAAAGCATTTGCAAGAACTTCTCGACAAAGGAATTATAAGGCCAAGTGTATCCCCATGGGGCGCACCAGTATTGTTCGTGAAAAAGAAGGACAATAGCATGCGATTATGTATCGATTATCGTGAGCTGAACAAGTTAACTATCAAGAATAAATATCCTTTGCCTCACATCGATGACTTATTTGATCAACTAAAAGGAGCAGCATGGTTTTCGAAAATTGACTTACGATCAGGTTATCATCAGTTAAAGATCAAGGCAGAAGATATTCCAAAGACTGCGTTTAGAACGAGGTATGGACATTATGAATTTCTCGTGATGGCTTTTGGACTGATGAATGCACCTGCAGCATTTATGGATTTGATAAATCGAGTATTCAAGAAGTATCTGGATAAGTTTATCATTGTATTTATTGATGACATCTTGATTTATTCAAAGACGAAAGAAGAACACGCAGCACACTTAAGAACGACATTGGAGGCGTTACGAAAGGAGCAGCTTTATGCGAAATTTTCGAAATGTAAATTTTGGTTAAAGAAAATGCAATTTTTAGGACACATCATTAGTATTGAAGGAATTCAAATGGATCCAGCGAAGATTGAAGCTATTCTAAATTGGGAAAGACCAAAGACCCCAACGGAAGTCAGAAATTTCTTGGGATTAGCAGGTTACTATAGAAGATTTGTTAAATATTTTGCAAAGATAGCCACCCCATTGACGAAGTTGACACAAAAGAATGAAAAGTTTAAATGGAACGAGAAATGCGAAGTAAGTTTCCAAGAATTGAAGAATCGATTGATAACCGCACCTGTGCTTGTTTTACCTGATAATCAAGGAGACTTTGTCATATACAGCGACGCTTCGTATCGAGGACTTGGATGTGTTCTGATGCAGCATGGCAACGTGATCGCATAAGCTTCCAGACAGCTAAAGCTGCATGAACAGAAATATCCGACGCACGATCTCGAACTAGCAGCAATTGCGTTCGCACTAAAACTCCGGAGACACTATCTATACGGTGAAAGATATGAGATTTACACGGACCATAAAAGTTTGAAGTATATTTTCACACAGAAGGAACTCAACATGCGACAACGATGTTGGCTAGAGTTAATCAAGGATTATGACGTTTCAATCAATTATCATTCAGGAAAAGCTAACGTGGTAGCAGATGCGTTAAGTCAAAAGGAACGATTGAACCTGTTAACCTCTTTAGAAGACTTAATCAAGGAATTCGATAAATTGGAGATTGAAGTTCGTGTTCCAGAAAGCTCTACTGAAATGATTTACGCTATGGCTTTTCAGCCGGAACTATTGGAAAAGATAAGAAGGTGTCAAGAAGAAGTAATGGATCAGGAAATCGATAACTTGACAGGAGAAGAGATTACCAGTTAGAAGGATGCCAAAGGAATTTTTCGAGTTGCTTCAAGGATCTGGATACCTAACGTACCGGAATTAAAAGCGGAAATTTTACAAGACGCTCATAGCTCAAGATATTCGATTCATCCCGGAAGCACGAAGATGTACAAAGACCTGAAGGAAAACTTTTGGTGGCCAAATATGAAGAAAGAAATAGCGGAATGGGTTAGCAAGTGTTATACGTGCCAAAGAGTGAAAGTTGAACATCAACGCCCGAGCGGACTATTACAACCACTAGATATTCCAGAATGGAAATGGGAGCACTTAGCCATGGATTTTGTAGTGGGACTTCCAAGAATGAAAGCAAATCATGATACAATTTTGGTTATCATTGACCGATTAACGAAGTCAGCACATTTTCTCCCGATCAACGAAAGGTTATCACTGGACAAGTTAGTGCACTTATATCTCAAGGAAATCGTAATGCGTCATGGAGTACCCGTATCTATTGTATCGGATCGAGATCCCCGTTTCAATTCAAGATTTTGGAGACAATTCCAAGAATGTCTAAGAACCAAGTTGAACATGAGTACTGCTTATCATTCACAAATGGATGGGCAAAGTGAAAGAACTATTCAGACAATTGAAGATATGTTACGAGTGTGTGCAATAGACTTTGAAGGCAATTGGGACGAGCACTTACCGCTAGTGGAATTTTCTTACAATAACAGCTATCACGCAAGTATTGGGATGCCACCTTATGAAGCTTTGTATGGGAGAAAATGCAGATCACCTTCATGTTGGGATGCAATTGGAGAATGCAAGATTCTAGGTCCAGAACTGATTCAGCAGACCCAGGAAAAAGTAGAACTTATCCGAAAGTGACTTGAAGCAGCGCATAATCGACACCGTAAATATGCAGATCAATCCAGAAAAGATATGGACTATCAGGAAGGGGAACATGTACTGCTAAAGGTATCACCATGGAAGTGATTAACCAGGTTTGGCAACAAAGGCAAATTGAAACCTCGCTACATTGGACCATTTGAAATTTTGAAGAAAGTCGGAAAGGTTGCATACGAGTTAGCTTTACCACCCCATATGCAGCATATTCATAACGTATTTCATGTATCTATGCTTAAGAAGTACAACCCTGACACAAGGCATATAATAGAATATGAGCCAATAGAACTTCAGGCAGATTTGTCGTATGTAGAGCAGCCGATAAGAATTTTAGATCGGCAAGAGAGGGTATTAAGGAATAAGTCTGTACCATTAATGAGAGTTTTGTGGAGAAACCCAGTGGTTGAAGAATCAACCTGGGAACTCGAGAGTGATATGTTAGAAAAGTATCCTCAGTTATTTACATAGTGTGATTCTGAGGACAGAATCCTGTTAAGGGGATAGAATGTAACGACTGAGAAATTACGCTTGTATTATATTATGATAAAGATAAATTATGTGTATTATTATGTGGTTAACTGTGTTGAGTCGTTAAACCCTAATTGCTATGTGCTACGTGTTGTATGTTTTGATCCGAACGTGTTTTGGGTATTTATTGAGTGTTTTATTGTAAGTTATATATTTTATATCAAAACCCGTACAGCTCAAACAGTGTTTTAAAAGCCCGTATTTCAAACAAAATCATTGGCCCTATTTTTCCAAAAATGACCTATACCATATCGTTATTCTGAACCCCTAGACGTTTTACAAATTTACCTTTTTCGCGAAAAACGACTTTTCCGGACTATTTCGGGTACCAAAACCCCCACAAAATTCACATTTTTATTTTTATATGATCATGAAAATATCATACATCATTTTTCTTTGCATTTTTGTAATATTCATAATTTTTGGGAATTTTTAGCATTTATTTTGTATTTATTGGATATTTAAAAATTCATTATTAATACCCAAAAATTATAAAAATTGGGGCCAAATATTTTTATTAGGAGTGTAACTAGCCCCTTAATTTTATTTAGGGGTATTATTATCATAAATATAAATAATTGATTATTAGTAATTAATTAGTTAATTAATCATTAAAAAATCAGAATATTCAAGAATATTAGTGTTGGTGAAGAACACTCAAGGAATTAAACCTCAGATTTGAAGGTGATTCTGTTAACCAAATCCTTCATGTAAGTAGTCAAATTGAAGCTTGTGATCTCTATTATCTATTGATATCATCAATTTTTGATTTGGTTGATTCGATTTTTAATTCGTGTTTTAGGGTTTATACTCGAAATTAGGGGTTCATGATTTAAGATTCGTTTGATTTTTTGGTTGATTCAGATAGCTTTATCTCGAGTTTAGGAGTGATTTCATATATTTATTTTGATTGTATAACCCCTGGAAGACTAAGAACGAGTTCTTGGTTTTTTCGAATTTTTGATTTTTGTTTTCAGTAAATTATAGACGTTATTGATGGATTTTAGTTATTGATAATGATTATAAGAGGTTGTATCTTTGATTTGCGATAAATTTTGCGAAGTTTGGTTGCGTTTTCAGGGGAGGGGTTGTTTTCCGATGAAGCCACCGGAAAGCTTCGGCTTTTGGCCGGAGATGGAGGTAGGACGTCGACGGGACAGCGGTGATACGGCGGTGAAGTTGCTGTAGCCATGGGGGATCGATTGGCATCAGAAACTAGAAGAAACGATGTCCCGGGAGCGTGAATCAGACTCGTCGGAAAACTCGGCCGGTGGTCGGAGTTGTTGCAGAATCCGGCGGGTTGACCGTGTTCTTGAAGACCCGATTACCGACCCGTTAACCCGGAACGATGACCCGGTTTTGATCCAAAAACCCATAACCCAATTCCCTGAAATGTGTTTCTGTATTTTTAATTAATTACTTTTATTTTTACAAATTAGAAATAATTTTTATAAATTAGAAAAAAATTAAATAAAAATAGGATTAAAAATCTGATTTATTTTATAAATGATTTCTAAATTATTTTATTAATTTAGAAATTCGAATTTAATTATTTAATTATTTATTTAATTATTTATCTAATTATTTATTAGTTAATTAATTGATTAATAATTAGGTAATTAATTAATAAATAAGGATTAAAAATAATCGAATAATATGAATAATAATTCGTTAATTAGTTGAATATTACGAGGAACTCGTATCTATACGAGTAATGATTCGATAATTAGAATTATTATTCGAGCGTTAATTTATTCGAAGAATATCGTAATAATTATTGGTATCGAATACTTAAATACAGATAATTAATTAATTAATCGTATAAGTTATAATAATAATAATAGTTCGATAATTATACGAGGAATGCGAGTAGCTCGTATTTATATGAGTAGTTGATCGTTGAGTTAGTTATGGTGCGAGTAATAATTATTTATTCGATAAATAGCGTATCAATTAGTTGTATCGATTGGTTATTTATAAATAATCGATCTAATCGAGTAAGTAATAATAATTTGTAAATAATTGTAATAAATTATAATTTATCCTAATAATTAGAGATTAATTATTTTAAAATACGATAATTATTAATTAATTTTTTAAAAATATAATTAAGGATTATTTAATTGTAATTAATTATTTATAATTGATTATTAGTTAATTAAACCTTGTTTAATTCGTAGTAATTAAACCGTTGGTCCGATTTGAGTGAAACGAAGACCTCTAGACTCAGAAAAATGAAAGGAATCCAATAAAAATAATTGTAAATCATAATTTCTTCTGAAAGAGAGTTGTCTTGTGTTAGTTAATTGTTTATATGCCATAATAGGGGTAGAATCGAGTCAAATAAATTCTAAAAAATTATAATAAAATCAAATAGGGTTAGTTAATACATGTATGAGTCTAGTATCGATTCTAAAAATATTTATAAGTCCAAAAAAAATCAATTATGTGCTTTATGTGATATGTGCTTTACATGATTATATGAACCTTATGTTCTTTATAATTATATATGTATATATATGCGAGTCAGTTAGAAACGCATGGGTAGATTGATAGGGTTACGTGGTATCAATTCGAGTTACGCGTATGTAGTAAGTTATCTAAATGACTATTTTTCTATGATTGATTCAGTATCAGCAAGGCAGATTAAGCAGGAGAGCGAAGGCGGTGAGTTGAACCAGGTTAAGTACGCGCAAGGCAAGTTTTTCCCCTATTCTAAATTCAGAATAGTGAATTATACCCCATTTTTCATGTCAGTTACACTTTGATAATTCTTTTGCATATACACTGTTACACAATTATTGACTATTATTTCTATTTCATTTTGATTCTTGATTTCTCCCAATTTATTGAATCCCCTATTCATATTCCAATATTTTTACCCTCATTACATATATTCTGATATATCCTGATGTTGGGATACATCAAAAGCATTCCGATTGTTCCGGATGCTAAACTTTGGACTGGATGGTTACGATACGGGCTGGGTTTTACCCAGACCTTTAATTAATAGGCCATAGTTGCCTGAGTACTCCTTATGTTGGTTGGGTCTATGCAGTTGGGTATAGATCCGCACTGTATCCTGACTGATCAGCAGGTTATAGTGCATATTTTGGTTCTTGTTTCCAGTCTTGTTCATTTAGCACTCGCCAGTGTTGGCAAATTATTATTCTATACAGATACAAATGGTTATTCAAACCATCAGACTATCGATTTATTTATTCTTTTCTCTTCATACTATAAATATTGTTGCAGGCTTGTTGAGCAATTTTGGCTCATCCCCTTTTATTGTTATTCCTATTGTTTTATAGTTAAGGTAGAGAATGAAATCCATCAGAGTCCGCATAGTCAAGAAGCGAGTCAAGCAGCGGGACCCTCTTATACCAAGAATGTTTATCCCTATCCCAAAAGAGAGTTTTGAGTTACCAGATCAGGTGTAACAGGATAAGTAGTAATGTTGGTTTGAATAAAAGTTGTGTGGTGAGAATGTAGTTAGAATAAAGTTTTGTAATAAAGAGAGTTCTTGAGACATATTGTTTTTATTTGGGTTTGTAATAAAGTTAGTGTGTCGTTCTTGTTTTCAACTCTTAACCTTAAAAGATCCTGAGTAGCAGTAGTTCGGGGTAATTATTATATTTATATTCCGCCTGTGCAGGTTTAGTTTATAGTTAATGTTAATAATGCCCCAAATCTATACCCCGGATTTGGAGGGTGTTATAAAATCCCAACTATTTAATCTTACAACCGAATATTAAACATTTTTACAAACTTCCAAACTTAAACTATCACAAAAGTATTTAGCTAGCTTATTCCGCTCAACCTGGAATCCTAGCTCGCACACTTGATTGGGGATCCTCACTACCAACAGGTTCCTTCTTAACTGGAAAAGAACGTAAATAGAATCGCACAAATGAGCTAACTAGCTCAGCAAGTCACATTGACAATACTGAGATTAAACAATGATCAAATGGAGTGATTTAAGGTATCAAGTTTATGGATAAGCAATGATTAGAATTGGATATTAAATTTTCATTTTAAAAACCAAGGTTAGGTTGCTGATCAGTCACACACTAACCCCGAGCAAGGCACGCAGCTCTGCTCAAATTATTGGATCCAAGGCAAACATTGGCCTAACATGACCACCAATCTGGTCTGACCACGAATCTGGTCCACATTTTTATAAAACAATCCAATTCTATAACAATAACAGAATAAACAATGTAAATGAATAAACAGAATTATAAACAACATTAGTTTTCAAGCATAAGGTGATTTGCAATCATTACAAGGGGACAACATGGTAAATACAAGGATTGGCTATCAGCCGGTAAAAGAATCAGGTAACAGAATAATTAAGGTATCGTGGTTATAAGGATTAGTCTTTTAATATATAAGGTATGAAGGTTTGTAGGTTAAACAATTACGGTTCAGTGATCAGTATTTAGTTTGTATGTATTTGTGGAGTAGTATTGTATATCGGTGGTTTGTATCTGGGTATTCAACGATCAGTGATTTACAAAGAATAAGGCTTACGACTCAAAGATCAATAGTTGGAATCAGGGTTTAGGGTTCACTGCTTCAAAGCACTTGTAATATAAAACATAACTATTCAATTACTCGCAATATATTTTGAAAAGGTTTAAAACACTTGTAACATATCAAGAAGGTTCGAAAATACTTGCCTTATCTTATCTCGCTAACTCTTCACTGGCTTTCGATCATTAACTCTTATTCACCGACTACTTGCTTTCCTTTCCAATGTCTTGCTTCTTCTGCTCAAATATCACAAGTGTCTATCAATACTTATTTTTTACTTGTTTCTATTTGTTATAAGCTTCTATCTACCCTTCGTTTCACCCAAATCTGATGTACGGATTGAAAGTTACGATTAAAATAGTCAAACAATACACATATACGCATATAACACATCAATCAGATCACATATAGCACATAACAAATATTCGATAAAAATATTTTTTCAAAGAAGATTCAGTGTTAAAATAATTTTTCAGATATTTAATATGAATTTTTAAATATTTTTTCGGAATTAAAACGGGTCGTTGAATTATTTTAAAACAGATAACAGGGTTCGATTGCCCGAATCTGAATTTAAAATCATTTTATAATAATTATCGAGCCTTGAAAACAATTTAAAACAATATATTAAAGCTCAAAACTATTTTTCAGGAATTTTGAAATCAAAATAAATAATTAAATTGAATTAAATAATTAATTAAAATTAAATAATATTTAATTTAATTAATTAATTAAATAATATTCAAATTAATTAACCAATTAACTAATTAATTATTAACTATAATTAATTAATTAATTAATTCAGATTTATTTTTGAATTAAAAATAATTTTCTGAATTAAAAATATTGATTTTTGGAATTTTTTAAATAATTAAAACAATTTCCGAAATTAATTATAAAAAGAAAATACAATTTTTGAAAATAAAAAAAAAACAGAAATCCATTTTTTATAAGTTTTTAAAACAGGAGGGACTAAACTGCAAATCGGGGCAAACTACCGGACCTATTCTGCAATTTGGTCCTCCCCGTCGCCGGCGATCGCCATTAACGGCGATCCCGAGCTTTCCGGTGACACAGCATCAGCCCAAAATCACTGGAAAATCTCAGGGAATCATCTTTCAATTCCCAGAAACTCAAATATGCAATCAAATCATGCTAAAAAGCAATAAAATGGTCGGAATCGTCGCCTGAAAATCCCGCCGCCATAGTCAGTTTTCCGATGAAGCCCTTCCAGGAATCGTCTTTTAATTTCGTTTATACCATTCGATTGCTTGTTCTACGATCTACTCATTCATGCAATCAATTTCTACAGATAACCCTTAATAAAGAATCGCCCAAATTCAATTGAAAACATTCATAGTTCATATAAACCCTAATTCACAATTTCGAAAATTAAACCCAATTTTGAACACGTTATTGAACTCCAAATCAGTCATTTAATATACCAAAATGATCAGGAAGAAAAGATCTATAACATGCAAGCATCAAATCACACAAACAACATCTCGAACAAAAATTTATATTTTAATTCAAAATAATTCGAAATTAAATAAAAATATAGAAAATTAACCTTTGATTCTGTAGAAAAACAAGTCCTTGATTCTGATAGTAAGTTTCAAGAGCTTAGTTTTGGTTACTCGAGCTTCACAATCGGATATCGGTAACGCCTTCAAATTAGTGTTTGATTCTCAAGAACTATTATGAATATTATGATTTTCTCTTAAAATTATATAATTTACTGACTACAAATGATTTTCTGTACCGAATAAAATACAATAAAGGCTATTTATATTTATGAAATATTGGTACCCCATTGGATCATACCGGATTTAAAATATTATATTTATTTGAGAGAACAAATCCAAATCGGTACCGGTTTTAGGATAATTTTCCAAGTATATACATTTTATAAATACAGACTTGGTCTCAGCGCTTTGGTTACACGTATTACGAGAAGATAATATAATAATTTAATTAAAAGATCCCATTTCTCGAAATTACGGGTTTTATCGAATTACAGAAACAAATATTGTATCGAAAATTTTACGCCGGGACCCGCACGGGGAAAACCGTACTCCGGATCGAAAAAGTTAAACATGGAAAATGCTCGGAATATTGCAATTAGGTTAGGAAGGAGTTTTTCCGAGACTTTCGGGTTACAAAAACGTAAAAATGGTTGAAGTCGGCTGGTTCCCGATTATACAAAATACTTTATAAATACTCAGAAAAATAATTTATTAAATCCATAAATCTTTTATAAAGTCATATAACAACATAAAAATTAATAGAAAAGTATGACAATTATCTATACTTTATTTTGTACATATAAAAATTAAAATACTTAACTTTTATCATATTTAAATATCCAAACACATATACCACTTAACAAATAATTCACAGAATAATCGCAGAATAAATACAGAATATTTATTTACAGATAAAATTAATTACACGATATTTCCCAGATATTGCATTTGTGATGGGACAGACTGGTCAGCTGTCCCTAGGATTCGTCCAATATATATATATATATATATGATTGTGGTTTTGTGGTCCCCGTAACAAAACAGATGTTTTTGTGATTTCTATCATGAGACATATAATTTGGAAATGAAAATAACATTCTAAAATTGGACTCTGGTATATATACAGCACACAATTGACTCTTTGTTTTACAGAGCATGCTAGTTGTTGATATCCAGTTTATACCTTTACTCGTTTTCATGAATGTTTTACGATTTCTGTTCCTATAACTATTTTTATAATGTGTTTTACTTTGTCATTCATTTATTGGTACTGCTAAGCAATCGATTGCTCACCCTTACGAACTATTATATATATATATATATATATATATATATATATATATATATATATATATATATATATATATATATATATATATATCGCAGATGCCTAGGAGACCTTTCTGTCGTAGCCAGGGCAGGGTTCCAGTTCCTCCTCAACCAGGTTCCTCTAAGGTAGTTATGTCATACCAGATGTAGGTCTGTTGAGTTGTTGTAATAAGATAGCTGTGTCAGACTTTTTTGAATAAATTTGGTATTGTAATAGTTAAGTAGCCTAATTCATAATTAAACCTAGAAAAAAAATTCAGGCTAGGGGTTGTGTTAATGTAGTATTATGAGTTGGTTGTATTATATATTTGTGGTTTATTGTTGTTCGTGACGTCAACTCCTGATCCCGGGGTTGAGGCCGTCACAGGCTGGTATCAGGGTTACATGTTTAAGTCCCTGATTTAGGTTAGGAGTAGAGTCTAAAAGGTGTAGAAATTATTGATAAAGGTGTAAGTCAGCAACTCATATAGAGGAGCGAACCTAAGAGTCCCGTCGAGAGTTTCGAAGGCGTGACCCTGGCATCTATTGATGTTTTGTTGGAACTACCCTAACCTTATTGTGTCTTCTTGTATATATATATATATTATTGACAGCGTCTGATAGTGATTTCCAGTTCTCCCTCGCGAGAGAACGGATCTGATTCTAAGAGTTCAGATTCTGAGCGGACCCTTGATGTTTTAGCTGAGGAGACACCGGTACCACCTCCACCTGTCCCCTATTCTAGGCCTAGTGACATTGCCGGACCGAGTGCTTTACCTCGATGGGTTCAGCGACCACTATCTGCTGTCTGAGACTTTCCACCAGGTTGTGGACCCAATACTTCTTTTCCCCGACCACCAGTGCCACCTGTTCCTGCCTCGGGACCTTATCTCCCATTCCCTTCCATGTGCACCAGGCCGTTAATAGGGTCTTGATTAGGGAGCAGAGCCCCGAGCTAGCTGTACACCCAGATCGTGTGCCTATTGGTCCATTCCAGGGAATATCTGCACCTTCTCCAGACTTCCAGGCCAGAGTGAGAGCCCTGACACAGTCGGCTATTATATTGATCTTTTATCAATTCAAAGACCAGAGCGACGCATTACCATGCCCTAGTAGATTGGTTGGTGTTTGAGCTAGGGGTGATTGGAAGCAATGGCTAGATAGTTAATTTCTTAGTTGGTAGTTATGAGAATCGGACATTTGTGTCCTTTGGAGTTCTGTAGCATAGTTTCAGTAGTATATTATGATGTACTAGTCGGAGGCTGTTATGACAGTCAAATTTTGGTGTGTATTCGACTTATGTTGTTAGTGTTGTACTGTAGTTGTTTCAGTTGGATATTCAACACTGCTGTTATATCATATTGCCTTTATATAAAAGATGTTGTTCAGTTTTCTTTAAAAATTTTGCACTGCTATTATTGCTTTTACTATTATTTTTTTATTTATTGCTGGTATTTTGTAATTTAGCCATTCATTATGAATGAACCCCAATTAGATGAGGATGAGAATATTTTATGGTGGCAGCATTCTCCCGATACATAAATTTTTTTGCTACCCATGGGCATTCCTAAATTATATATCATTTGTTGTATTTGAGGAGAATGCCGCCAAAGAAAAATAACCCGTCCAATTCGTCCAATAGAGAATTTGATAGGGGTCCAGCCATGGGTGAGTTGCTAGATTTGCTGCGCCAACAGTCTTATCAGATGGCCCAGCAGCAACAACAATTCCAGCATCAGCAACAACAATTTCTGCAATAGCAATAATAATAACAACAATTTATACAATAACAACAATAAATCCATAACATGTTGCTAGTATTCAAAATAACTCTTGTTTTATATCGCAAGCGCTTTAAATTGTTCAACCTTGAACCCTGATCATATCATTGAACTTGAGCTGTAAGCCTTGTTTCTTGTAAACCACCATCGATTGATTTTTTCAAATATTAAACCATACAAATACGATACTACTCCACAAATACATACCTACCATAAACAAAATACTGAAACAAAATTTCTTGAGCCTACAAAAATTTATATACCATGGCATACCCCATGACATCCAAGATCTATACCATGTATTATCATTGAACCATTGTTCATTAAATACTTAATTCTTCCTCAGGCTTGTATAAAAGAAAATTGGACTTCAGTGATGAGGAAATGGAGGATTACATTCCCAATAAGTCTACAACTGCAACTCAGACATCAAAACCATCAATGGTGTTTGAAGAATTCAAGGTGGTGGATCCAACTAGGAATATTCATGGTGAGCCCATAATTCCAAAGTCATGCCAGTAGACTGAGATAGTTTGCCAATTCCTGAACTAAATTTTCCTATCTTCAACAAGCCAAAGAAGACAAAGACTAGAGCAATCAAGAAAGTGAAGCCTGTGACTCTTAGATCCAAGACCCTAACCAAATCTCAACCCACAATCAACAAGGAAGATATCTTATACATCTGTGACATCAAGGAATTCTCTGAAATAAACCTCTACTTGGAAGAATTGGAAGAAGTAAGAGGGATTGATGCCTACAGACATCTTCCTGAAAGGCTAGTGTTCAAGTATAAGGGAGGGAAAGAGATCATATGGCCACTTCACATGATTCTTCAAGAAAGCCAATCTGTACTGATTAAGGTCTATTCATCCTTCAAGAAGAACTTTGGATTTAATGTGACTGCAAGGAGAATAGTCCTAAAGAAAATAGAGGAGCTAAGGAGTAATAGAGCCAAAAATGCACTTCCAAAAACTCTATCTATTCCCTTCACATGAAAGAGAGTGCATTTAAGGTCTTATTGGTTGATGGAATTCATGGATGATAAGGGAGTTAGAAGATTCTTCAGACTAGATGACCAACTGAGTATCTCTAGCAATAAGACTCTTTTGAAAATGCAAGAAATGTTGGATTTATTTGAAGGTGATGAACTTGAATTCCACAGACAACTCCAGAGTCAAATAGAGGAAAACAACATGAGGCTTGGGAAGAAATCCAGACAATCAAGGAAATAGATTTATCTGCTCAGACTAGAGGAGCACCTTGAAAAATTGATTGTGAGAATTCTTTGTATACTTTGCCTTGTTCAATTTTCAATAAATATTGCAACACTTATCAGTTTTTATCTACTATTTTTCAATCTGTATCATTAGGGTGTTTTGTTATCATCAAGTTTCTCTTAATTTATGGCTACAATTCCAGTAGACATAAATTGGGGGAGATTGTTAGGAATATGTTGTGAACTTGATGATAAATTGAACAAAATACCTTAGTAGATTTAACTTAGTGAATTTTGTTGCACTCGACGGATGATCAAATATAGTTCCAACAGATGATTTAATATAGTCCCGACAGATGATAATTTGACATCCACCGGGTGAGTAGCTTATGTAACAAATAAGTATTGTAGCACATTTCTGCAAACAACTTTGTGTAGATTCTGTAGTAGTATATGAGTCATGTTGACTAGTAGTGGATATGCAGAGTAGGTTGATTAATTGTAAATATGAGATGTCTTGTAATTCTGTATAAGTGAAATGGATTCAAGTGACAAATAGCTACCCGACGGATGATCAACAAAGCTACCCGACGGATGACAAACATGTACCTGACGGATGATTAAATTCAAATTTCTATTGACAGTGACAACACAGTCAAATGTGTTGGGTGTTTGTAAAAGGAATGTGGCATCCTGTTAAGCAGGAATTTGAGAACAAAGAAGCATTACCATTTCCATGCAATTATGAAGATATTCAAAGATGCTGGAATAGTGTAGTGAAGTAGTATGAAGTTAGACTAGATATGTTTTGTTTTATTATCTTGTCTTATTGTCATGTAAACTTGGTGATATATAAACCAAGTGTAGCTAGTAGAACATTCAACTAAGCAAACACATTTTAAAGAGAGATAGAAAAAGCTGTACTTGTCAAGAATTTCTCTGTAGTTTGTTTGTTCTACTTGTAGAGCAGTTGTGAGCCATTATAAGCTACACAGAGTTCTCAAACTGATATATATATATATATATATATCTGGTGGATACATTCAAATCCACCAAAAAGTTTTAAAAGCTTGTATTTTTATTACTTTATGTTTTGATTTATATAATCCTTTCATTTCATACTCTACAAATCAAACACTTATATATATTCAGTTAGAACAGTTTTAAAATCTTGAAAAAGTAGCCAAAATTACATTCAACCCCCCTTTTGTAATTCTTGCTGTATTGTTAGGGAATAACACAATCCTTGACTCTACTTTTGATAACTCTTAAAAAGGGTGTATCAAAATCTTGTTAAAATTAAATATAAAATGAGCATGATAAGTGAGCTCACTTATTTTTTTAATTCTCAAGAAAATAAGGCGAGTGATGAAATATATTTAAGTCAAACACTGTGTAAGCTTGTCTCTCTTTAGATGTTTGACCTAATTGATTATACATATGCAAAATCACTTTTGCTAACTCTTATCTATCTGAAATATGTGCTTTTTTAAATATTTCAAGATATAAGAACTGAGTTGGTTTTCTTTATATTTGGACTCAAAGTAGATCAAAGATTATATTTATCACATATTTTTATGCTCTTTTCTTAGTTTGTTACCAGTATATTCTCACTCAGAAGCTTTTAAATAAAATATTCAGATATCTCCAGGGATAATATATATATATATATATAATATTCAAAAAATATTATGCTCTTTTCGATTTTTAATCAAATCGAACTGAAATTTACTGAACTGCTATTATATATATACATAATTATCATAACTTTGAAAATAATTCATTTTAATGTTTATGATGTAATTATTTATTTAACATTAGTAATAAGAAATTATAAATTATAAAATCATAAAGTACATACGAGCAATATTTGAATAGTTTTAAATCATAATTTCTAGATTTTAGTATTAATCAATTTATATCACTCATTTTCATATACTATTATTTTTATTATTATTTTAAAATTTTGTTCTTGGTGTATTAATTATCTATTATTTTTGATAAGATGAGTTATACAGAAAAGATGACTTCATGAAAAAAAATTGTTTATTTTTTAAATTTTAAAGTGACAATTTGTGAGTATTTAATGTTAGTCTCGGTGTTATTTATTTTATGCAATACATTACCAAAAAAATATTCATACTTTAGTAAAAAAATATATAAAAAATCAGATAAAAATGAAACCATAAAAATAGTTTTAAATGGTTTGGTGGTGGTTAATAGCAATTAATCGAACTGAACTACAAGCATTGGTTTGATAACAGTTAATACAAGAAATTTTACAAAACCGCAACATGCACACCCTTACCACATAGGGCAAATGTATAAGAAAATGAGATGGTAAATTCGTATATTTACGGATAAAAGGTTGAAACACAACCAAAAAAATATATTAAATAAGCCAGAAAATAGATGAACATAAAAATAATATTCATATTTGATAGGGTCATAAATGAACTAAAATTTTCGTTAAACTCGTTTGATAACTTTACCAAATACGAGTTCGAAAGATAATTTTTGTTCGGTAATCTTAACAAATTGAACCAAACATTTAAGGTGCTCGACTCGAGTTCAATTTGTTCGTTAAACTAGTTTCATTTTGAAAAAATAAAATATTTATTATATGATAGGTATATAATATATATTTTTTATAATTTAATTTTTTAATTATGTTTTGTAAGTGTTTCAATTGTAATTTTTTATAATATTATATTGGTTGAAAGTATTTAATTAATAGTTAGGCTCCAATATTTCACATTAAATAAAGTCAAAACATATTTTTTAAAAATATATATTTTTCACACTTAGTGTTGATTCGTGTTCGGTTTGATTCGCTATCTTCGCAAACAGTTCGTGCTTGAATATTACTAAACTCGATTTCAGCTAACAAATTTTGTCTGATAAAGAAAGATCGCAAAAAATAATATTTATTCATGCCAAAATACAGTGCTGGTGAATTTCTCTTCTAGTCGTTAGACCGTATGCTGTTCAGTTTTATTTTTTTGGCCATCTTGATATATATACATATTTGGTGTATATTATTATGCATACTATAATTGTGTAATTGATTATATCTTCAATATATTCATATTAAATGTTATAATAATACCCCAAATCTGAATGCAAATTGTATTCATTAATTTTAAATTCAAAATTCGTTATTTTTGTTATAACTATTTGAAAAACCGGTATAATTGTTCTTCAACCTCCGATAAACCTACTGAACATTTTAATTTTTTTAACTTTTTTTTGAGTTTGTTAAAAATTCATTCATGGTTGGTTTACAACGTACATTTGATGTCATAGTAATAATAATAATAATAAATAAAATATACATGATTTATTTAAGTAAAACTTCCATAATTATGAAACAGATCTTATATTTCATAAATTATAAAAAAATAACACACTCAAAACTCTAATCCTATTTCTCCTTTCCTGATTACTCCAAAGAATCAAAGTTCGTGAAAAAATTGGTTTCTTAATCATGACCATACGTTTTCGGTCCTTTTTGTACCATATATGGCCATACGTAGTATGTGAATTCTAGATCAAAGAATAGTGGATGAAACCATATATTAAAACCAAATCTGACACCGCGATATTTGGGCACAAAAGCCATTTGGGTATTTTTAGTATTTTTGTATACATATAGGGATGATGGTGGAGATTTCCAGTCGGCTTTCATGAAGCAAATTCAATATCTTGACATTCCATTGTTGGTGATTGGAATGTTTTTTATCATTTTCTTTTGAAAACCGTGAAGAGAAGTAGCGGAGAGAAGTGTATATGCGTTTGATAAGTGGGGCACAAGCGATGAACATTGGGTATGGGATTGATGGTCACATTGTGCTTGCATTGATGGCATAAAAAAATGACAGAGTTTTACGGCAATGGCCATAGCTGAATAGAGAGATAGTTTTTACGGCAGTGGCCATAGTTTGTTAAATTTAGGTTCCTCTTCTGACAGTTACATAATGTTAGGAAAAAAATCTAGAGGCGGTTACTCATTCATTCCTTCTAAACCTCATTAATAGAAATCATGTCTACTTGGTAGATAATTTCATGGCATCTTCGTGAATATTTGTAGGTATGTCCCATTTGAATATAATTACGGGCTCAGGTTTGTCTCTTCTGTTTTTATTACTTCTATTATTATATTAATATTTTTCATCTTCGCTATTATTTACTTTTGTCACACGCTATTTTTATGTTGTACCAAGTTGAGCGTATTCAGGAAAACAGTCTCCTATTCTTCAAAATATTCATAATTCGTACATCGTCTGCGTATATCGTACTCTTACCGGACACTCCTCTAAGCAGGATAAATTAAGTATATTTGGTTTGGTTTACTATATGTCAAACATCCCTCTACTAGTCAATGGTTATAAATAAATTATTATAAAAATTAAAGGTAAGTTTTGATTTATTAATAACCAGAAGATTGCGAATGGCGAGGTCGAAAGAATTTGTTTAATTTATTTATAATAATACATATAACGTAATATACATTATTTAATACATCATACTCATATATTTACATCAACATCATTATTTAATTCAAAAATAAAAATAAAGTATGCCAAGTAGATATTATACAAAGTTATAAAATTATGTTACTTTTTGCAATTCATTATAGTCATTACAAGAAAAAATCAATTAAGATATTAATCCAATAATTATAAATTTAATTAAAAATAATGTTGTGTTTGACGGAAAATAGAAGTATTTTAATTAAAATGCGATGCTTACAGTCTTTTATTTCTCTGAAAATTAACATAGAATTCTAAGAAAAATAAGTATTGTAATTATAGTAAGATTTCAACAATTTTATTATTACATTAAAAAGTAACATATAATTCTATTTAAAATAGAAATATAGTGGGAATCAAAATATGATGAAAAGTACATTGTCTTTAAAAAAGAACATAAGTTTTTCAAGAGATAGAATTATCGTAATTCTAATAAGATTTGAACAATTTTATTTATTCATTGAAAAATAATATAGAATTCTACTGGAAAATAGAACTATTGTAATTAGAATATGATACCAATAATTTAATTATTTTCTTAAAAGTAAATATATAATTATACGTGAAATAAAATTATATAGGTGAAACTAAAATGCAATAAAATCAAGTACTATATCGTTACAAAAAGCGTTGTGGCCTAAAAACTAGGTTCGTTAGTATTTAATGTTGGGCGTTATGAGGTTTGAGCTTTAATGGTTAATTTTCGAGTCGCATACTAGTTGTCCTTGAAAGATATTTATGTATATCTATATTATAGAGAATCAAGCCAAAAATATAGTTCTAGGTTGAGGGGTATAGCCCTTTATATAGGTGAGTCTAGGGTTAGGCTTGGATTGGAAGACTTGGTGGATAAGTCTCCATCTTAGATGGTAATTAGGACTCTTGTAAAATAACAGATTCTAGATCCTTCCATGTAGAAGTTAGTGTCCATTTTGGACATCATCTCTCTAGTCTTCCATCCGTATTGGGCCTTACCCACGAACAACTTATGTTCGTGGACCTTGAGGATCTGAGCCATTTTTGGTTCATGATAGGCCTTAACCGACCTGATTTGTATTGAGCTTTGGACATAAATTCCAAGAATAATTAATGCGACATTTATTGTATCTTTAAGATGTATTTTCTATCCATATCATTTGCCCCCAACTTCCGGGAAAACTGCTCCAGTTTTCATAAAAATTACAATGGCCTACTCGCGACTCGGAGTACCTTCATCCCTTCATGGGTATCGGCCCTTCATGGGTATTGCCATTTTTTTGTAAAGTGTGGAGTGACCTACACATTTACAATGACTTATATACATTTCGTATGATTATACACACTTTAGGATTTTACACATGCTAATCGAATAGTGTTAAACACTAAACTGTCCTAATCAGGACTAGAAATCACCTTTTGACATTCGTCAAGGTTAATTACGGGATGAGCGCTGCTAATTGACCCTAATTAGGGATAATTTCCATGTACAGGCTGCTAATTATACTTAATATAGCCTAATTTTAAGCTAAAGTACGTCAGTTGACCTTAATCGAGGCTAATCGGGGCTAATTAACCCAAATTAGGGTTAATCAATACGCGCAAATCATTAATCAACTTTAATCTAGGATAATTGTGAGCGTTGATAAGCTATACATCCTTAATCAGGGCTAATTATACTACACAAGTCATTAATTAACCTTAATTTAGGCTAACTATGTGCTATAAACACTAATTGGCCCTTAATTGGGGTTAATTTCCACTAATCAACCCCAATCGGGGCTTAGTTAAAAACCTGAAAAATCTGCAAAATTTCAAGTTTTTGTCCCGAAAATTTTCCAGAAGGTCACAAAAAGTACCCCAGGAGGTTCTAGACCAACCAAGACCACCTCCCGTGGGGGTCCTGGTCGGTCAAAGGCCCTCCATGGGGAGAAGTTGGTCTACCCGTGTCTTGGTCGGCCAGAAGCATGCCCCCGTGAAGGTCCTAGTCGGCCGGGACTCGGTCGCGAAGATCCTCAAATTTTTTTAGAGTATCCTAGTCAGCATCACCCCTCCATGGGGAGTAGTCGACTATTTGGTGTCTTGGTCTTGACAAAAACTTCCTTCATGGTAGTTCTAGTTTTCGTGAAATTTGTTTCCATGGAAATTTTAGTCTACACGAAACTTGTTTCCGTTGATGTTCTAGTCTTCACAAAACTTATTTTCGTGGACGTTCTAGTCTGCTCCAACCCTTCCATGGATAGGAGTCGGCTGGGAGGAGTCTTGGTCATCCAAGGGACTCTTTTTCAGAGTCTCTGGTCGACCTGGGCTTCATTGTCTTGACTGAGATTCCTTCCGAGAGTTTTTCAGCCCTTTATGTCACAGCTCTATGGAAGTTCTGGAACTTCAACCTTCTCAATATCAAGTCCTGGCTATAGGTGGTCATGAGTGTTAGGTTAAGAGTTAAACTTTGCTCTGATCATAATATTTTCACTAATCATTATGATTAGCGTAATCAGTGTTGGATTAAGACTAACATCCTCGATTTAGCTTTCCTTAAGCTTTTCTTGGAGGACTGATACTATATCTGATATGTTGTATTATTTTAGTCATTTATTATATCCTTTCTTCTCAGTACTTGACCATTTTTTGCCATTTTATCGAACTTTTTTCGAGTGCTAACTGCTAACGCGAACCAGGAAGTGTTGTGAACTGCTATAGCAGGTGCCCTTTTTCCTATAAAAGAAGATGAGAAGTGCTCATTTTCATTCACACAATCATTTTTTAACTTCTCTCAAATTTTTCTTAGTTTAAGAGCTCTCATTCTATCAAGTTCTTATCCTAGCAAGGTGGCTGAGAATCACTTTAACAGGCCTTACCTCTCGGCTCAGGAAGCGATGAACAAGCGCGATACGGTCATTGAAAGGTATAGCTTTTGTCTCTCCCTTTTCTCTTAACCGTTGTTCGAACAGTTTAAAAAGCATGCTAGATGAGCTAGCTGATGAGTACCCAAGCACTGTGAATCTTGACGCCTTCCAACATAAGAGCATTCTTAGTAAAGAGGACATCGATAAGATCATATTGAGTTACCCCTTCCCTAAATGTACCAGAGTTTGTAAAGCCAATACCATTGAGAGGGCTTGTAACTTGAGTCCAACCATATTATACGTATACAAAGCGGCCTTGGAGGCTGGATTGAAGTTTCCCTTGCATCCTTTCATTCCTCAACTTCTTGACAAGTTGAAGATTCACCCTTGTTGAATCTTTATCCCAATGGTTGGGCCTTTATCATCGTATTTATCATGAGGTTCCATGACCTTGACATCCTCTTGATTGATATGATGTTTAGAAGTTTGTTTTGTTGAAGAATTCTCCTTCTTCTAGGCCCGGTTGGGTTCAAATTCAACATAGGCGTCGGGTATTGCATATCGTGAACACTCACTCCCTTCATAACTCTATCCACCAATGGAACACAAAATACATGGTCTTAGAGTGGGAGGAAGGCGATTGTGGAGTGTATTTCAGACGTGACTTCAGTTGTGTTTTTGATAGTGCTTATTACATTCTTCATCTCTCGACTGAAGAGCTTAATGCTCATGACCTTCTTATCGAGAATGACGGCCAAACTCCTGATTGATGATTTGTCACAGAGATGAAACTTGTGGAGGCCAGCATTAACAATCTTTCTAAAGAGGGTATTTGTTTTCATTATACCACAAATTTGGTCAAGTTTGTTTACTCATTCTCTCTTTGTTTTATTTCAGATGTGGAAGCTTTGGATGCATATAAAGATATGGGTGACGTGATCACGGGGAGGATAAGCGTTGTGGAGTTAGAGAACCGCATTTTAAAGTCCCCGTATTTCTTGAGGTTTCAGGTTCTGGGAAGAAAAGAGCCAATAACTAATATTGAAGCTTCAAGACCCGAGACTCAGTGTTCAAGAGTCCAGGTGAAGAAGCCTTTATTGGGAGGAGTCGGCTATTACCGAGTCTTGGTTGGCCGGGACCAAGTCTTCCCGAGGGTCCTTGTGATGCCCTCCAAACCTGGGTCAGAAGTTTGGGGTTCACAACACACACATGAACAATATATAAACCTACTTATGACAATAATAATAATATGGAGTGACCCTACATACCTTCATCCATGGATCACAATAGGTTAAAGTATGCACACAAGACACAACTTACTTATATTACAAATGTTCCAAATCCTAACTAGTTTAACTTACATCTGAATATTAAACATTCTTATAAACTTTCAAAATTAAACTATTACAAAAGTTTTCAGCTAGCTTATTCCCTCTCAACCTGGAATCCTAGCTCGCACACTTGATTGGGGATCCTCGCTACCAATAGGTTCCTTCTTAACTGGAAATGATCATAAACAGAATCGCACAAATGAGCTAACTAGCTCATCAAGTCACGGTGACAATATTGAGATTAAACAATGATCAAGTGAAATGATTTAGGATACCAAGTTTCTTTATAAGCAATGATTAGAATTGGATATTTAACTTTTATTTTAAAAAGCAAGGTTAGACTGCTGATCAGTCATGCACTAATCCCGAGCAAGGCACACAGCTCTGCTCTAATTACTGGATCCAAGACGCACATTGGCCTAACATGACCACCAATCTGGTCTGACCACGAATCTGGTCCATATTTATAAAACAATCCAATTTTATAACAATAACTGAATAAACAAAGTAAATTAATAAACAGAATCATAAACAACATCGGTTTTGAAGCATAAGGTGGTTTGAAATCACCAATAGGATACAACAAGGTAAGTATCTGATGTAAAAGGTATGGAGGTTTGTATGTTAAATTACAATTCTGGTTCAGTGATCGGTATTTAGTTTGTATGTATTTGTGGAGTAGTATCGTATATCTATGGTTTATATCTGGGTATTCAATAATCAATAATTTACAAGAAATAAGGCTTATGGCTCAAAGATCAATAAGTGGAATCCGGGTTCAGGGTTAAATGCTTCAAAGCACTTATAATATAATTAGAATCAATCAATTACTTACAACATATCTTGAGAAGGTTCAGAACACTTGCAATATATCACAAGAAGGTTCAAGATTACTTGCAATATAACATAAGAAGGTTCGAGAATACTTGCAATATATCACAAGAAGGTTCAAGAATACTTGCCTTATCTCGATTCGCTAACGTTTCTCTTGCTTTCGTTCACCGTCTCATAATCACTGACTATCTGCTTCCCTTTCTACGAAGTACTTACTCTGATTAAATATTACAAGTATCTATCAATACTCTTTCTCACTTTATAATATTCGTTACAAGCTTCTATATACCCTTTGTTTCACCCAAATCCGATTTACGGATTGAAAGTTACGATTAAAGTAGTCAAGCAATACACATATATGCATATAGTACACCAATTGGATCACATATAAAATATAGCTCATAAAATATTCAATAAAAATGCTTTTTAAAGAAGATTCGGGGTTAAAATAATTTTTTAGATATTTAATATGAATTTTTAAACATTTTTCGGAATAAAAACGGGTCGTTGAATCATTTATAAACAATTCACAGGGTTCGGATACCCGAATATGACTTTAAAATAATTTTTTAATAATTATCGAGCCTTCAAAATAATTTAAAATAATATTTTAAAGCTCGAAACTATATTTCAGATTTTTAAATCAAACTAAATGATTAAATCTATTTAAATAATCAATTAAAATTAATTAATAATTAATTTAATCAATTAATATTCGAATTAATTGATCAATTAACTAATTAATTATCAACTAAAATTAATTAATTATATAATTCAGATTTATTTTTGAATTAAAATAATTTTCAGAATTAAAATAATAATTTTTGGAACTTTTGATAATTAAAATTAAATTTTTGAAATTAAAATAAATAGAAAATATTATTATTATAAATTTTTAAAACAGGATTCCAAAATTTACAAGTTTTTGAAACTACAGGGACCTAACTGTTTCGTTCTTAAAATTTCAGGGACTAAAGTGCAATTTTTGCACCCCATCGCCGGAAAACGTCATGTCTCACCGGAGAAGACGCACCCGAATCCTCACACCACCATCTCTTCCAGATTTACTCTACTCAACACCAGGAATCTAACCATGCAGTTACTTTTAACAAATAACCCCTGAGTAGTCCGGAATAACTCATAGAAAACTCGTTGTACGACGAGTTCTTCTTTTCTCCGGCCAGCTCGATTCCGGTATCGTCTATAGACGAGATCACCACCAATCGATTCCTTTTTTCAAGCTCTACACATCCATACCAATTAATCTAATAACCCTCTAGATCAAAAATCCCTAATTTCAATTGAAAACATTCATACGGGTTATAAACCTTAATTTCATAATTCGAAGATTAAACTCAAATTTGAACATGTTATTAAACTCCAAATGACTATTATGACATACCGAAATGATCAGAATCAAATTATCTATGACATGCAAGAATTAAATCACACAAACAACATCAAAATCAAAAACTCATAATTTAATCCAAAATAATTCAAAAATAAATAAAAATATAGAAAATTACCAGATGATTCTGCAGTATTATGGATTACAGGACTTGATTGTACTCTTCAATACCTTCGATTTGGTTACTTGAACTTCGAAATCGGATATCGTTAACGCCTTGAAATTTAGGTTTGAATCTGAAGAACTATTATGAATATATGGATTTTCTCTGAAAATTATATATTTAACTGTTTGCAAATGATTATATGTACAAACTAATATACGAAAGGGCTATTTATATTTACGGAATATTGGTACCCCATTGGATCATATCGGATATAAAATATAATGTTTATTTGATAAAACAGATCCAAATCGGTACCAGTTTTAGGATAATTATCCAAAACTAAGCATTTTGTAAATACATAATTGGTCTCAGCGCTTTGGTTACACGAATTACGAGAAGATAGTATAATAGTTTAATCACAATATCCCGTTTCTCGAAAGTACGGGTTTTATCAATTTACTGAAATGAATATTGTATCGAAAATTTTGCGCTGGGACCCGCACAGGGAAAACCGTACTCCGGATTGAAAAAGTCAAAACATGGAAAATGCTCGAAATATTGCAATTAGGTTAGAAAGGAGTTTTCTCGAGACTTCCGGGTTATAAAAACGTTAAAACGGTTAAAGTCGGTTGGTTCCCGATTATACAAAATAGTTTATAAACACTCGGAAAAATAATTTATTAAATCCATAAATCATTTATAAAATCATATAACAACATAAAAATTAATAGAAAAATATCAAAATTATCTATACTTTATTTTGGACATATAAAAATTAATGTACTCAAATTTTATCATATTTAAATATCCAAACACAGATACCACTTAACAGATAATTCACCAAAAATTCACATAATAATCACAAAATAGTTATACATTGATAAAAATAATTACACAATATATCCCGGATATTATAGTCCTGGTTGGCCTAAACCCCTCATTTTAAGAGGTCAGCTCCTCTAGGTCGGCCTGGGCCTCCTCCTTGAGATCCTGGTCGGCCTCATACCTTCTATGTGAGTTTTATGGAGTGAGTTTTTATAATACCTCTATTTTTTTTTCTTTCCAGGCCAATGCCTACTTCGCTGCATCATCTATCTAGAGCATCAAGATGAGGAGTGATTATACAGCCTTGCAAGCCTCGATGGAGAGATGGAGGTATCCTCCAAGGACTAGGAGTCCAGGGCACACAAGGTGGAAGAAAAAGCTATAATCATCAAGAAGAAGCATGCCAAGGAGATCGGGAGGAGGAAAATGGAATGGAGGACTTTAATAGATAAGTACTATGACTATTATGAGTTTCTCTAGCAGATGGATGATCATGACGATCAGATACGTCCTGTCAACCTGTCAATTGGGTGGAACAAGAGCGTCAAAGATGTCCATAGCATGTACACGGACGCAGTTGATCCGAACCTTCTTTCTTTCCCTTGGGAAGCTCCTGTGGTTGCCCCTTCTGGTCAGGCGTCCGGATCTACACCTGAGGCTACTCGCCAACATTCTGGCTATGGCTCGAAAGACTCTGTCTCCAAAGGTAAAGCTCCTTTAGCAAGCCCCAACTCCAAAAGACCTCTTTACGGGAAGATCCGGTAGCCAGTGTCAGTGAGTAGTAGCTCTTCTTGGGACTCCGGTTTAGATGAAGATGATGATGATGAGTACATTCAGAAAGCAAGCAATGAGGAGGAGGAGGATTATTCAGATGATTGATCATGATGGTCTTGCATGGCCTTAGATTTTGTTTGTGGCCTTTCAATTCAGAATTTTATTTATTTGTAGTCCGTTTTAGACTTTGAACTTCTCTGTTTATAACCTAACTGTCCTTCAGGACTGATTTGTGATCCTTCAGAATCTTATCTTATTTTTATAAATATTAGTTCAATTCCATACTTGTCTTTTATTTTCAGCATTTGGTCATTTGCGGCCTGCATTCATTAGATGTTCGTACTTAAATAAATTGGTAGATAAAATAATAGAAATGAACTTGCATAAATAGATAATATCTTTGGAAAATGGGTTCAATCCTTACATAAGATGGTTTTGCCGACCTTAATATTAATATATCAAGTACTAAGTACTAGGTACATGTTCTGAACCTCCTAAACATAATAAACCTTTAGGTTTGAAGCATACAAAGTGCGAGGCACTTCATCCCTGTTCAAGATCTCTAACTTGTAGGATCCTCTCCTTAATGTCTTCTTGACCTTATAAGGCCCTTCCCAATTAGGGCCTAGCTTTCCTCTCTTCCCGACTTCTGAAGCCTCAATCTTCCTTAATACCAAGTCTCCTTTCCGAAAGAACCTTTCCTTAATTCTTCTATTATAATAGAGGGAGGCTCTTCATTGATGCTCTGCATTACGGGCGTTGGATTCATCTCTAACCTCATTAATGAGATTGAGAGCGAGCCTCATGCCTTCTTCGTTGGTCTCCGGTTCATAAGCTTCGACCCTAGGTGATCTCTACAGGTACCATAGCTTTGGATTCATAAGCCAGCATGAATGTGGTAGCTTCAGTTTTCACCTTACAAGTGGTACGATATGGCCATAGTATAGGCAATAGTTCTTCCACCCAAGTGTTCCTTAACTGTTTGACCCTCTTCTTAAGTCCATCAAGGATAATCTGATTAGCGACTTCCTCCTTCCCGTTTGCCTGCGGATGTAAAACCGAGGTGAAGCGAAGCTCTATGCTGTTATAATTGCAGTTCTCCTTAAATTCTACATTATCAAAATGTCGTCCATTATTCGTGACAAGTATGCTATGGATTCTAAACCTGCATATCACATTCTCCTACATGAATTGGAAATTTTTTTGGGTGGTTATATTGGCCAGTGCCTTAGCCTCAATCCACTTTATGAAGCTGTCTACGGCTACCAATATGAACTTCCTCTGTCCCGATGCTATAGGAAACATGCCAAGTATATCCATTCCCAACATTTTAAAAGGGATGGGTGTGCTGATTGATGTAAGCCTCACCGTGGGTTGTCGTACTATGGGAGAATGCGTATGGCAATTTTCACATTACTTTACATAAAACTTGGCATCGTCTAGCATTGTTGGCCAGTTAAATTCCAATCGAGTTATCTTGTGAGCGAGGGCTTCCCCTCAAGTGTTATACAGGAATCTCTTCATGGGCTTCCCTAAGCGCCTCCTCTGCTTCAAGAGGCCTCAAGAACTTCAAGTATGGAATGATGAAGATCTTTTGTACAAAAGGCCTTCGATTAAAGAATACCTCAATGCTCTCACCGATAATTGGGTCAATCCAACAACTTGCAACATCGATTGGTGCATCAATTTTATGACATTTATGATAGGGGTCTTCAGGACTTGGAAGTACATAATTCTTGGATAGTTCTCGATTTTAGACGAGGCGAACTTAGATAGGGCATCATCCATGGTGTTCTCCTCTATCGGAACATGTTCAGCGTACCATTTATCGAATTGAGTTAGTATTCCCTTTATGACTCTCAGGAACTTGGCCATTGTTTCATCCTTGGCCTTAAACTCCCTATTGACTTGGGTAACAATAAGATTTGAGTCTCCACAAACTGTAAGATTTTTGGCCTTTACAGCTCTAGCTAAGCCTAAGCCGGCTATTAAAGCTTCGTATTCTGCTTCATTGTTCGTAGTTGGGAAGTCTAACTTCAAGGCATACTCAATCATGAACCCTTCGGGGCTTTGCAAGACTAGGCTTGTGCCACTAGATTTTTTTTGGACGCTCCATCAAAATGGAGAACCCAATACCCTTTCAGAGTCAAATCTTCTTCTTTCTCTTTCTCTTCTCCTTCCGGGGTTACTATCTCTTGCCCCTGACTTCTTGGCTGCTAATGATGCATTCGACCATGAAGTCTGCTAAGGCATGAGTCTTGATAGCTACCCGAGGCTTGTATTTGATGTCAAATTCTCCTAACTTAATTTCCCATCTGATGAGCCTTCGACTGACTTTTGGGCTGAGAAGTATATTCCTCAAAGGTTGGTCCATCAGTACGTCGATCTTGTGGGCCTGGAAGTATGGTCGTAACTTCCTCGAGGCTGTTATCAAGACAAGTGCAAACTTCTCATTGACGGAATAGTTCAGCTCAGTTCCGTAGAGTACCTTGCTCACTTAGTAGATAGGCTTCTTGACCTTCTGTTCTTCCTTTACTAGGATGACACTCACTCCTTGCTCAGAGACCGCGAGATACAAGTAAAGGATGTCCTCCAGACTAGGTTTGGCGTACAACGGAGCTTCAGTCATGTATTTCTTTAGATGATCAAAGGCATCTTGGCTCTCAGCTATCCACTCAAAGTTTTTCACTTTCTTCAGGGTTTTGAAAAAGGGTAGGCATTTATCTCTATACTTGGAGATAAACCTCCCTAGAGTTGCAATTCTTCCAGTCATCTTCAAAACATCCTTTATGGAGTGTGGTGGCTCTATATCTAGGATGGATTTGATCTTATTAGGGTTGACCTATATTCCTCTTTTCAAAACCATGTGACCCAAAAACTTTCCAGACCCAACACCAAAGGCACACTTGAAAGGGTTTAACATCATCTTGTGGTGCCTCAACACTTCGAATGCCTTTCTGAGGTGATTAATATAATTGGCCTTGGCTAGGATTTTGATTAACATGTCATCAACATAAACCTCCATGCTCTTTCCAATTAGATGAGCGAATATCTTCTTCACCAATCTGTAATAAGTGGCTCATGCATTCTTAAGCCCAAACGCCATAACAAGATAGCAAAAAACACCAAAGTTAGTTATTAATGATACCTTGCGAGTATCATCTTTGTGTATTATATGGTTGTAACCGCTGAAGCCATCCATGAAGCTCAGCATCTCATGACCAACAGTGGCATCGATCAGGGTATTAATCCTAGGTAGGGGTAGCAGTCCTTTGGACATGCATTGTTTAGATCAGTGAAGTCGATACACATCATCCACTTTCAATTAGATTTCTTGACTATCACGGGGTGAGCTAACTACTCGAGGAATTGAACTTCCTTAATAAATCCATCTTCTAAGAGCTTCTCGACCTCTTGTTTGATGGCTTCTAGCCTATCAGGGGCATAAGTTCCCTTCTTCTGCTTGATAGCCTTTCGAGTTGGATCGACACTCAACTTATGAGTGATAAGGTCAGGGTGAATCCCAGGCATGTCAGCTTTTGTCCAAGAAAATATATCACTATTCTCTTGTATAAATGTAGTCAGTTGGCCTTTCAAGGTATTGTCTAAAGATCCTCCAATATATGTGACGTTATCCGAGTCTAAAGGGTCCAAAGGGATCGGGATCAAATCCTCAGCTGGCTTCCCCCAAAGTTCTTTGTTCTCGCGCACATCCATGTCGTCTATAGGGAGAACCTGCCCCCCCAGTTCCATCAAGCCAAAGTGCTGCAGCATAGAAACTTTGGGCCATTTTATGATCTCCTCTTTCTTCTCCAACACCATTTCTGGTTCAGAACTTAAACACCATATGGTAGGTTGAAGGTACAGCCTTGAACGCATGAATTCTTGTTCTTCCAAGGATAACATTGTAGATTGATGCTACCTTTAAAACTTGAAAGTTCAATATTTGTGTGGCCTCTCTTGGCTCTTCCCCAATAGTTATGGGAAGTTATATTGCTCCCTCAACCTAACACTCCACTCCCTTGAACCTGAGACGGGTGCTTCAAAAGGGTTAAGTTGGGAGTCATTGTACCCCATCCTCAGAAATATATCGTGGAACAGAATATCCACGGAGGCTACATTTTCAACTAAGACTCTCTTGACCGGATAATTTCTAATTATTGGTGTGATAACCAAAGGATCATCCTGGGGAAACTTCTAACCCTCAAGGTCGGAGTCACCGAATTCAAGCATCATCTCAGTCTTAGCACACTTAGGTGGGTTTCTGACTATACTCATCACCTTTCTTGCATAGGCCTTTCGAGAGTTCCTTATTGTACCGTCATCTTTTAGCCTTCCTGAGATCATGTTAATTACTGGTCGTCAGGGATGTGGGTTACGATCTCGGTCATTGCCTCTGCAATCATCATCCCTTCAATCATTGTGTCTTTTCTGGCCTCCAGCCTCTTCTCCATTTGTGTAAGGTCCAAACTTTCCTCTTCGGATCAGATATTCAATCTCATCTTTGAGTTATCTACAACCGCCGGTGTCATAATCAACATCTATGTGGAACCTACAATATTGGCTCTTGTCTCTTTTCTCGGGGTCTCCCCTTAGTGGTTTAAACCATCTGAACTCTTTATCCTTCTCAATTTTAAAAAGGATTTGGCTCCTTGGAGCGTTCAACCTTGCATACTCAGTGAATCTTGGTGGTTAATTCTACTTAAAAGCGGAGTTAGAGTTTTTGTCGGTTTGAGGATATTTGTCCTTGGCATCATACTCTTGATCCGTCTTCCGCTTCTTGTTACCCGTGGGTTCATTTTTTACCACTGTATTCTTCATACTTTCCTCCACCTTGATATAATTTCCTGCCCTATTTTAGAGCGACAACATGCTTTTAGGGGGCGCTTGGCTAAGGACATTTTGAAGAATTCATCTTTAGTTCCTTGTTGTAAGACTATCATAGCCACCTTATTATCAATATCTGGGACCTTCAGGGCCTTCTCTGTGAACCGATTCAGGTAGTCTATAAGGGACTCATTTGCTTCTTATACAATACCCATGAGGGAATCCGAACTTTTCTCATGCACTTTGACACTATAAACTACTTGATGAAGGCTTGGCTCAAGTCTCTGAAAGATCCAATCGAGTTAGGGGGTAGATGTCTATACCATCTTTGAGCCATACCCGAAAGGGTTTGAGGGAAGGCCTAACACTTAATAGCATCATTCACGGGCTATAGCAACAAGGCATTGGAGAATGTTCTGATATGATTTTCCGGGTCTCCAATACCATCATACGCCTTGATGGTGGGCTTCTTAAACTTTCTCGAGATATGGGCATTCATAATCTCTTCAGTGAATAGAGGGTTCAGATTATCAGGGTCTCCGAGGGACATCAAGTCATTTAGATAATCCCTTGGGGTCGCAACCCCTCGCCTTGGCTTTGGACCTTCTAGGTCAATGACAAGAGGAAAATTCCTTGCTTACGGTATCTATTGAGGACTTGGTATCTGGTGGATCTCCATATCACGCTTTGTTATTCCCAAATAATCTAACAAGTAGAATTACAGAAGGGGGTTAAATGTAATTCTTGGTTTCTTTTCAATCTTTTAAAACTTCTTACAAATATAAATATAGTTGTGTATGAATATGCTAAGTGCGGATAAGAATCATTCAAGTATTCAACACAAAATAGATAAACAAGGATGTTTAAAAACTTTCTGGTGGATTGTTGTTTCCATCAGATATATATATATATATATATATATATATATATATATATATATGTAGAAGATCTCTGTGATGCAAGAATACACACAGCTGCTTACAAGTAGATTTACAAAGAGTGAACTAAGAAATTCTTAACAGATTGTGCTTTTTCTATTTCTCAGTTCTTTAAATTAATATTTTTCTACTTGCTACTCTTGGTTTATATATCACCATGTTACATGTGAAAGGGACAAACTAATAAAACAAAACTATCCAAGTCTAATCACATGCTTCTTCATTTCTTTATCCAGCATCTTTGTATTTCTTTAAGTTAGCATGGAAATGGAAATGCTTCTTAATCTTAATAATCCTGATTGTAGGCTACCACAATCCTTTTATGTATAATCAACCCATGTGACTGTCAAGTCACTATCAACTCCTATTTGAATGTGTCATCCGTCGAGACTCTATTGGATCATTCGTCGAAACTCTATTGAATCATCCTTCGAGACTCTATTGGATTATTCGTCGAATGTGACTTGGGTCATCCGTCGAAACCTTGTAGAAACATCCGTTGAAAGTGTTCCCCGTAGCAGTTGACTCAATTTCACTTATGCAAAATTACAAGGCATCTAATATATAACTTATTTAATTATAAGCTACTCTCTCAATGGATGACAAGTGAGATTATCCGTTGAGAGCTACAAACATTCACTTAATTAAATCTACTAAGGTGTTTTGGTAAATTATCATCAAGCCTACAACATATTCTATTAGGAGCAATTGATGATATTAAGCAGAAACTATCAGAAGTTCACATCAGAACTTATATCAATGGATGATGATGACATCAATAGATGATGATATCAATGAAAAATGATATCAACGGATGATGATGTCAATGGATGATATAATCAGTATTTGTCACATCGGTTGATCTTCAATAAGGAAAAGAAAACAGGAACTCAAGACGGTGAAGGATTTTATCTCAGAAGCATTGTATCACTTTCTTTTAGTTAATAGAATAGGATTCCTTATACATTGTATAGCCGTGCTCTATATAAAGCACAGATTAGGTTCATGCTATATGCATTGCGATATTGTTATATCTTTCGCATAACCTAGCAGCTCTCAAGGATATGTGATCATCCTTTCGAGAGAGGACGTTTATAATCAATTTTTATCTGTTAATATAAAAAATGTTGATTCTATTGAAGCTTTGTCAAATTGATTATAATAATTGTATTCACCCCCCTTCTACAGTTGATTAATGGCCTAACAATTGGTATCAGAGCTTGTTGTTAATGTACGAACAGTTTAAGATCTGAAAATCAATCAACAATGTCGAACAAAGAAGTAGAAACACAGAATTCGAAGCCACCACCCCCAGCCACATCACAGATAAGCAGCTACATGAGTAGGTATGAAGCAATCAAGGTGCTTATCCTAAAGATACATGAATATCCAATCTGGAAAGTCAGGATGGCCATGTGTTTAGAAACCACAGATCCTGAATATCTAAACAGGATATATGATGGTCCTCATAGACCAATGAATGTAGTTGTTTTGCTTGCAGGAGAACCATAGAATATGATAGACAAAGACAGGAAGGACTACTCTCCTGAAGATATCTCGTCTATCATGAATGATGCTAAGGTCAGACACATCATGCACAGCAGTCTTGATAGTGTTATTTCGAATAGAGTCATTGGATGTAAGATAACAAAAGAGATATGTGATGCTTTAAAAGTAAAGTGTCAAGGTACAACTGCTATCAAGAAGAACTGGAGGACATTTCTTACTCAAGAATATGAGCACTTTGACTTAAGGGAAAATGAGTCCTTAACTAAGATATATGACAGATTTCAGAAGTTGCTGAATGACTTATCTCTTGTCGACAAAGAATATGATTTGGAGGACTCAAACTTGAAGTTCCTACTTGCTCTCCCTGAAAATTGGGACTTTAAAGTCACATCAATAAGGGATAACTATCAACTTGATAACACACCTCTAGATGAGATCTATAGAATTTTGAAAACTCATGAACTGTAGATGGAGCAAATAAGCAAGAGGAAAGGATCTAAATCTAGACCAGTTGCACTCAAGGTTGAAGAGAAGCCAAAGGAGAAAGCTAAGAGGAAAAGCTACTCCAAAGGGAAAGTCATGATTGCAAAGTCAGATACTGAATCATCAAATTATGATGATGACTCAAATACTGATACTGAACCAAATATTGATAGTGATCATAACAATAATGAAGATATGGATTAAATGGTTGTCCTACTAGTTAAAAGCTTTAAGAAGATGGTCTACAAGAACTTTAAGAAAGGGAGAATATTTTCCAGAAAAGGTTCCAGTTCCTCAAACTCTGATAAGAGGAACAACATAAGAAATACTGATGGGAAGGAATCTAGATCTGGAAAATTTGACAAGTCAAAAGAGAGATGTTTCAACTGTGATGGAATTGGACACTTTGCAACTGACTGTAGAAAATCCAGAGCTGAGAAGAAACAAGCCTTGATCTCAAGGAAGAGAAACTGGGATGATTCATTAGATTCAGATAATGGAGTCAATTATGCTCTCACGGAAAAAGCTGATGCTAAGGCTGACAATGCTGAATTAAAGGTATCTCAGACTACTCTTGCTTTTGATACTAATGATATCTATGAATTAAGATTATTTTTTAAGTCTCTGCATGTTAGTTATAGGGATCAAACCTTAGAAAATAATAGAATCAAGAGTGAAAACTTTGTGTTAAAGAAAAGGAATAATTATCTAGAAATTGAGTTGATTTCCATACTATATATTCAAAAAGAAAGAGATAATGCTGTTTATGTTAAAGAAAAATTGTTAGAAAAACATGCTTATCTAGAGAAGGAGCTAGCAAGAGAAAGAGAATTTATTAAACATTGGACTAAATTAGGAAAGTCAACTCAGGAAATTTTAGACAATGGTTATTGGGGATCAGGATAAGGATATTTAGCTAGATCTAATTCTGATAAGAAAAGTGGAAAAGAAATTAAGAAGATAGAACCAATAAAAACTAACACTACCAGAAATATGGGATCAGACATCGGTTCAGAACCGATGTTAAAAAAATTCTGAACCGATGTCTTCGCGTGTGATGTTAAATGTCATCAGCCTTTGCCATCAGTTAACAACCGATGTCTATTACAGTGCTATACATCGGTTTTAAGTTTAAATGTGATGTGTTTGCAACAAATTTCAGCTTATATTACAGTATTTTTAGGTGAATATGAGTATATTATGAGGTATTTAACCATTAAAACATGAAACCTACAAGCTCTAAAAGCCACTTATTAAAATTCTTTCGAACAAACCGATGTGAAATGCTAGATCAGACATCGCTTAGATTAGTTGTTCGATGTGAAATGTTTGGTCAGACATCGGTTAAATTAGACCCCCTGATGTGAAATTATGGATAAGACATGGGTGTTCTTCACGAGTCCGATGTTAAATCTTTTTGTTTAACATCAGCCGATTTCTCTAACCGATGTTATTTGACTTAAAATACATTGAGTTTTTTTCCAGAACCGATGTCAAATGACTATTTCACATCGGTTTTTTTAGTTCTTTTTCGTTTAATATTATTTTGTATGATTTCTTTTGTACATTTTTTACATCGATTTACATGTACCATTGTGATGTTAATGTTCTGTAAATTGCATGTCATCCTGGTTCTATTTATAGCCACAGGGAACCAAAACAATGCAACATCCCAACAAAAAACATCCAAACAGAAACATAAAGCTACTCATCCATATTACAAGTCTAATATCAAAATGTTACTCATATATCATACTATACATACATTTCAAATAAAATACAAGCATTCCCATAACCAACTCATACTATACTAATTTTTAAGTACTAAAAGCAAAAGCAACTTGCTCTGTGCCGCTGCCAGAAACTCACAGCCTTCTTCTTCTTCAACCACCCTTTGTGCGAGTGCTATCAGTGGGGATTGGAGTAACATCCTATGAGAAAAAGAAAATAGAAAGTCAATTATCAACTCCTTACATGGCTATAGTCTACTCATTTCCAAGTTCATAAGCTAATCAGAAAAAAAGAATTACCAAAAATGTAGCACCATACCCAAAAATCTTATTATAATGCACATTATAATAAGAACACAAGAACTAGCACTTATCTTAATATAATGCACTAAAAATAAATGGCCAATTCATTCAGATTTAGCACATTACCTGGGCACACAGAGCAATTACATCTGCAAACCGGGATAAGGATTTAACTGGGTAGAGCCCATTTAGTGCTGGATTAAACATCTTAGCCAAAGCATCAATATCATGGAGCTGGAGTGTCGCCCACCGAACAAGAGACTGCTCTGACCTTGGCCTTGAGCTACACCAAAATCACAAGTTGCATCAGATTCAAGCAACTTAAACACTCGTCAACATTTACAAGAATCTTTAGCATAAACAAGAAACCTGTCAAATGATTTTCGTCCGCTAAGAAGCTCCAACATGGACACTCCAAAACTGTATACATCTCTTTTTATAGTGTATTGGGAAGACATTGCAACCTCGGGTGTACTATATCCAGAACCTGCATTGTTGTTCTAGCATAGGTATAACAACAATCCTAGACATGTGCCTAATTACTCAAGAATAGCTCCTGTAGAAGACATGGTTCTTTTCAGGATCTAAATTTTGCAGAACTCATGATTTCCATGTTGTCAGGGACCTTTGAAATGCTTCTGTTATATTCATTGTCATGTTAATACTCTCGTTCTCTTGAAAATAGAATCCCCTGAAAATCCACACAAAAATCAGCAAAGTGCGACAGTCTTTTTCTATTCTATGACACATTATAGCAGAGAATCGTCATCATCTAAGTTACATTTGATCATACATGATACTAATTTTATGTTTATTTAAATATCATTCATTTAACAGATAGAAGAAAAAAAGAGTTATATCAGATTGTGTTATAACGCATATCATGTAAAAGAGTTATATGCACCAACTTCATCTTTCTAAGCTTTCACTTGATTTACAATTTAGCCACTATGGAATCCCCTACCTAGCCTTAGCTATATTATCAAGCTTTCCATGTTCCATCTCCTTAATTTTCATTATGAGGAATAAAGATGGTCAACTAACTACTACAAGACCCGCATATATGATTTTCAAGTGGTAACTCAAATTAAAAGAGTAAGAAATGAGGATACTCCAAATCGCATAAGTGAATCATCTTTTCAAAACAAAACTGATAGCAGTTGCACATTGCCGAAAATAAAAAAGACATACGAGGAAGCGAACATAATATTTTGAAAATGACAAAAGCCTTAGTTTATCAAATGACTAACCCAGACTTCATCTGCACTCAACGCCTACTTCAGCAGCCCTCTGAGGTTTATTTTTCCCCTGCTTCCATTTTGCCTGAACCCAGCAGGCTTTACAGAATCATTACCATTAATTTTAATCACACTGCCACTTTCGTCCTCAACCGTTCCATTATTTCCATTAATCTCTGAAGCTCTTCCCCTTTTTCTACCACTCTCCACACCAGATTCCGTGTTAGTATTCTCAGAGAGAACACCATTCATATTTTCCCCGTCATCAAATTTTTCAGCTTCTTCTTTATCCTTAGTTTCACTCTTGGATATCTTCAGTGGCCTTCCTCTTCTCTTAGCCGGCATCTTTTCTTCCTCACCACTACCATGATCTTTATGAGCTGCTACTAGGGGTTGTTTCTTCGCTTTCCCTCTGTTTCTGCCCATAGTACAACCGAAAAGAAAAATAACAAAAACACCTAACAAAAGTGATCTGCAATGGGTAATTAACACATAAATCAAGGCCTTAGCTTTAAACTAATCACATCCATACAACAAACAAGAAATGAAGCAAAAAACAATACGAAAACAATCCATTCACCCTAAATACAAATTCAATCCTCCTATCAAGCATCCTAGAAAGATCGAATAACGGCTAATCAAAAGTCTCCATTATATAGATAGGAAACATAATCAGATTATGTCAAGCTAACTTAGTGAAAAGGTATATCCTAGAAAGTACTAATTAGGAATACAATTTGCCAACATGAATACTAATATATACAGAGCTCAAAAATCAAATCTTTATTTAACCACACTAATCCAAATACACTGGAATGGTTAAATCAAACAAGGGTCCCTTTAATCAAATCTAAATACTAAATAAAAAAAACAAAGAAAACCAAAATCAAGCATTAGTATCAAACTATCTAAACAATACAGAATTAAATCCAAACATACTTAAAAGAACACTAGATAAACATAAATTCAAACAACTTATCTAAACAATTTAGATTTTTTAAAAAACAAGAAGAACATAAAACAAGATTTGATTTTTATAACGAATCTGTTGAGAAAGCAGATAAAATAAGATAAAGGGGTAGCATTAAACATAAAAAAGAAGAGATTTAAAACATACCCAAATGAAGTTAATCAAACACTAGTTGAAGGAGCGTAATGGAGTGCTGCACTTGGACCATCAGCTTTCACCACCTCGCCCAACTGTTTAGCTGCATCTGATAGTTTAATGACCACAGATTTCGCTTGCCCGAGAAATTGTTTCACCAAAGGAGGAGCGAGCTTGTCATATCCTTGTGTCGCTTCATCCACCTGCAATCGGCAAATCAACATATACAAAAACCATTTAATCCGAAAAGAAAGGCCAAGAGGTTGAAGCTAGAAACATATACATATACATATGTGCTTCATAAATTTGTAATAGGCTCATGGAACAAACAAGGTCGCTAAAATTGTCAAAAAAACAAACAGGCATTTAACTATATGTTCTGACTATTGGACTGTAGACATTTCTTCCTTTTCAAACATAATTTAACTAGTTACAAGTCCTGCTATTTCAATCAGAACTCCCAGGGACTAAAATTAAATGTAAAGGCAGTCTCCATAAGCTGCACGAACAATAGATAATAGTTTAATTAAACACAATAACATATCAAAAAAGAACAGTTTTGAAGTAAGAAACAAATCAAATATAGGATAGAGCTAGTGATCTTACAAGGGTCCCGGTAAACGATAGTACCAATCTGATTACAGTCTTTTTATTCTCTGTAATAGGTATCAAGACACCAAGATCCATGGCCTCTTGGTGTGTTTGGGTCATAACAGTCTCCCCAGGCTATATGAAATGAAAATCTATCTTCCTCCGCATGCGAAGTCTATGAATCTCTGAAGCTGTGCATCTGTTGCTGCAACTGAAGCTACACACCATGTCGGAGGCGGAATCTGTATTGCCAAACAATCTAAATAGTTTAATTTGAATGTGTACTCATATTTTTAGGTGCATTTCAAATAATTCATGTTTAAGTTTCAAGTTAAAGGAGCAAAAACTAAAAGGGAAAGATTGTTAACTTACATCACCATCTCTTTTTTTAGTCAATGTAGATTATTCACAAGTAGACCTCGCAAAGAGACCGAGTAAATTTCTATATAGTCAATATTAAAAGAATGAAATATTAATACTCTAAAAAACCAAAAACTTGAGAAGATTGATAAAAAATCTTGTCTCCAACTCCGTCCCATCGAAACATCAGCTTTAAAATTTTCCCCAACCTAAAAATATAAACAATTTCTTAGTATAATAAATTACATCTACAATAAACTAAAAAGTAGAGCATCCATCTACAATTAATAAACATAACTAACACAAACTCCTTACCTTTCATCAAAATATCCTCAATCGCTTTCATCAAGGCCCGAATTAGGGTTTGTGGTTTGAATTTGTGAAACTGTGAGTACTAAATTGGTAGAATACGGTAAATCAACGTTTAAGATGTGTTGATAGGGAGATGGGAGAGGGAGAGTGAGATGCTGAGAGAGACTAAAGAAAAAAGAGAGAGAAAGAGAGAACATAGAGAAAAAGCTCGATTTGGAGCTTAATTAGGTCCCTATATCTGAATTAGGGGGTTTATGGGAGGGAGGGTGAAAAAGGAGAAAAAGAGATGAAAGATGAGGGGGATGAAGTCGAGGCTTGAAAGGAACAGCCATGGTGTTTAAGATGGAGTCGATGTTTGTGAGAGAAAGCTATAATAGTGATTTGAGGAGAGAGAGAGAGAGTCGGGTGTGAGTAAAGGGGGCAAAGGGGGAGATATTCTAAAAGAAGGGGAAATGAAAAATGAGTTGAAGGGGGGGAAATTTTTAGTTAAGGGGGGAATTGTATAATGAACTGGGGAAAAATCATAACTTAAATTTTATTTTTATTAGAATTGGTTATAGACAACGACTTGTAAAAATAACCGATGTCAAAGTTCAAAACGTTTATTTGGTATTTCTAATATTTGAACATAGACAACGGTTACTATACGAAACCGATGTCAAAATTCTTATAAACATCGCTTAATTATAAACTGATGTTAAAAAACCTTTTAACATCGGGTGCATTACGTGTCGATGTCTAAGTACCGATGTCGTATGCACTATTTTTAGTAGTGTAATAGCAAGGTCAAATTGAACAAGATTCAAATAAAAACCATTAAGTTTAATCCAAGTGATAATTCTGTTAAGTCTATCCATGAGGAAGGTACAACCTCAACACCTAGATCAAACTTAATTACTGATAAGAGTGAACAAGTTCACACAAAATCAATAAATATTGGTTCAATGACTCAGATTCAGCTTAAGCAAAAGCTGAAGGATCTTCACTTCACATGAAAGACAAGAGGAAAAGGTCTAGGAAAAATAGGAATGGCAAGGTAGGTGTTAATAAAAATGGAAATTGTGTAACCCCTTCTAATGCACCTAGAAAGACCTGTTTAAAATGTGGTAGCACTAATCATCTTGCTAATTGTTGCAAGAAGAATAAAAAGATTAATACTGCTCTTTCCAAATCAGAGTTTAGGAATAAAACAGTTAGATATAAACCACATAGTCCTTGTTTTCATTGTGGAAGTGTTTGGCACTCTATTTATACATGTAAAGAGTATCACAGTTTGTATTATGATTATTATAAACTGAAACCCTCTTTAGTTAAAGCAAAATCTGTTTCTGCATGTATAAATATTGATAGTAAGGATGTTAACATAAACTCTGATAAAAAGTCTTCTGCTGCATATGTTAACAAACTTAAAAAGGACAAAGGATCCAAGCAAGTTTGGGTCCTTAAAAACACTAACTGATTCAAATTACTGATTGTAGGGTGACAGGAGGAATGCTCTAGTCTTGGACAGTGGATGCTCAGGATATATGATTGGTTATAAATCCCTACTATCAGAATTTGAGGAGAAGGTTGGCCCAAGCGTTTCTTATGGAGATGGAAGGAAAAATCTTGGGATATGGCAAAATCAAAATTGGAAATGTCATCATTGAAAATGTAGCTCTAGTTGCAGGACTCAAGCATAAACTGATCAGTGTGAGTCACATCTGTGACAGAGGTTATCATGTCAATTTTTATGAGGAGCATTGTGAAATTGTCAGTAAGTCTGATGGCAAGATTGCATTGACTGGTGTAAGACATGGTAGTTTATATAAAGCAGGGGTCTCTATAAGTATTGATGATTCAGAAGTTTGTCTACTGAGTAGAGCATCTGTGGAAGACAGCTGGAACTGGCATAAAAGACTTTCTCACCACAACTTCAACAATATCAATGAACTTGTGAAGACATATCTTGTGAGAGGATTCCCAATGCAGTTTTTACTCCTGATGGCTTATGTGACTCATGCTAGAAAGCCAAGCAAAGGAAAACTTCTTTCAAGAGTAAAACTGAATCCTCCATTCTTCAATCATATCATCTACTTCATATTGATCTCTTTGCTCCAGTGAATGTTATGTCAATCTCCAAGAAGAGGTATGCACTCGTAGTTGTTGATGAATATACAAGATACACATGGATGTATTTTCTGCATACCAAGGATGAATCTCCATCTATTCTTCTTGATCATGTGAGGGAGCTAGAAAAAGGATCAACATACAAAGTGAAGATCATCAGAAGTGATAATGGAACTGAATTCAAGAATAGCTCTACGGAAGAGTTCTACAAACTCAAGGGGATAAAACAAGAGTTTTATGCTCCTGGAAATCCACAACAAAATGGAGTTGTTGAAAGAAAGAATAGAACTATGATAGAAGCTGCAAGAACCATGCTAGAAGAAGCAAGATTTCCTACCTACTTCTGGGCTAAGGCTGTGCAAACTGCTTGCTTTACACAAAATGCAACATTGATCAACAAGCAATATTGACCAAAAAGCATGGAAAAACACCATTTGAGATGGTGAAGGGAAAGAAGCCAAATTTGAAGTACTTTCATATTTTTAGTTGTAAGTGTTTCATTCTCAAAACTCATTCAGAGCAGCTGGCCATGTTTGATCTGAAAGCTGATGAAGGAATTTTTGTGGGATATCCATTATCCATAAAAGCCTTCAGAGTATACAATATGAGAACAAGAACATTCATGAAATCTATACATATATCTTTTGATTGCAAGAAGATAACAGGTCTAGAAGATGCAGATGACTATGACAAATTAAGATTTGAAAATAAAGTACCTTATGGTGAACTTTTAAGTCCTAAATCTGATGCAGTAAGTCCTGATATCACTCAAAGCTCTGAGGTTCCACAGAACAGTGGAAATTCTTCTAAGAGTGAAGCATATATTGAGGGGGAGCAACATGACACATATCCAGAGACTACTACAAGTGATTCAACTCAAGAAACATTAGTAGAAAGATCATCAGACTCATCTTCCTCAAATTCTAATTAGTCAAATACTGATAACAATGAGAACACTGATTCAGGGGGAGCATCAGGAAACAATAGTGGTACTAATCAAAGAAATAACAGAGAGTTCATGGATCAAGGGGATGTTCGTCTTCAAGGAGTCAACTTCCATCTGCAAGAAAATGGTCTAAATCACACACACCTGACTTAATCATTGGAAACCCTAATAGTGGTGTAAGAACAAGAAAAACCACTCAGAATTAATGTCTCTACCATTCTTTTCTATCTCAAATTGAACCTAAAAAGGTTGAAGAAGCTCTGCAAGATGCTAACTGGGTCACATCAATGCAATAGGAACTCAATAAATTTGAAAGGAATAAAGTCTGGACTCTTGTGCCAAGACTAAAGAACAGATCTGTAGTTGGCACAAAGTGGGTGTTCAAAAATAAAATTGATAGTGAGGGCATTATCACAAGGAATAAAGCAAGACTGGTTACAAAGGGTTACCCACAACAAGAAGGCATTGATTATGATGAGACATTTTCTCTAGTTGCAAGGCTTGAGGCAATTGGAATCTTTCTTGCCTATGCTTCTCACAAGAAGTTTAAGGTGTTCCAAATGGATATGAAGAGTGCATTCTTAAATGGAGAACTCAAAGAGGAAGTTTTATGTTGAACAGCCCCCAGGGTTCATTGATCCAAAGTATCCAGATCATGTCTACTTACTGGATAACACTCTATGGACTGAAGCAAGCTCCAAGAGCCTGGTATGAAACACTTGTTCTATTTCTGCTAGAGAGTGTTTTCACAAGAGGTACAGTTGATAAAACTCTCTTTTATAAATACCATGGTAAGGACTTGTTATTAGTACAGATATATGTTGATGATATCATTTTTGGATCTACTAATGATAAACTCTGTGAGAGATTTGCAAAAGTTAATGCAGTCCAGGTATCAAATGAGTATGATGGGAGAACTGAGTTACATTCTGGGGTTACAAGTTAAACATACTGATGAAGGAATCTTCATAAATCAATCCAAATACACCAGGAATCTACTCAAAAGATTTGGAATGCAAGACTGCTCAACTGCATCAACTCCCATGGCCACTACAAGCAAGTTAAATTTAAATACTAGTTCTTCAGTAGATATAACTAACTACAGAGGTATGATTGGCTCACTCCTAAATCTGAGTGCTAGTAGACCTGATATCATGTTTGCTATCTGTCTGTGTGCAAGGTTCCAAGTAGATCCTAGAGAGCCTCATCTATTAGCTTTGAAGAGAATTTTTAACTATCTCAAAGGCACCATGAATCTGCGATTATGGTATCCTAGAGATTCAGACTTTAAGCTAAATGGATATTCAGATGCTGATTTTACAGGATGCAAAATAGACAGGAAAAACACTTCTGAAAGCTGCCAATTTCTTGGTGGCAGATTGGTTTCTTGGTATAGCAAGAAACAAAAGTCAATTTCCACATAAACTGCAGAAGCAGAATACATTGGTGCAAGAAGCTGTTGTGCTCAGATTCTATGGATGAAGAATTAGCTACTGGATTATGGGTTAGACTATTCTTCTATTTCTATATATTGTGATAATCAAACTACTATTGTAATAACAGGAAATCCAATACAACATTCGATGACTAAATACATCAGCATTAGGTACCATTTTATAAGGGAACATGTGGAAGCTGGTACAGTGGAATTGCTCTTTTTTCCAACAGATCGGCAAGTAGCAGATATATTTACCAAGCCTCTATGTGAAGCTACTTTCACAAGATTGGTGAATGAATTGGGAATGATATCAGGACAATTCTCAAACTCTGATAATTAAGATTGCTGATATTTTTGAAGTATGGTATCTTATTATGTGTCAGTACTTGTTAAATACTGATTATTGTGCTAAATGTTGATGCAATGATAACATGCAATTTGTGTTAAATGATCTTATGTGAAAAATGCATGTTGAACTACTGATTATGCATACGTGCTCTGTTATTAGTTAAAGTTGATTTAACGAATAGATTCTTTCAGTAGTTAATAAATTCTGATATTGGTCAACCCAGTTTTGACTGATAAGTCCTGATAGTCGTAATTAAAATACTGATAATAGTCAAACCATGATTGGCTGTTATAGTACATTGATTATTTTGAATTCATTTGAAATAAATTGTTACACGATATTTTTTAATTAATCAGTGAGAAAGTGGAATATATTTTAATTGCTTAAACGGGTTAACTATTGATGCAAGTATCTAGTAATTCTTGAGTATTTACATTGGGAATAGGAATCAGAAGAGAGAGATTACTTTTTGTTTGCCTAGAAACGCGTAATCGTGTATTTGCATTATGGTTAATTATTACATGGTTAATCAAAGAGTCCCTTCAGATTCTAAACCTCTCTACTATAAATAAAACCCTCCACTCTCAAAACTACTCACTACCTTTTTCATACTCAACTCATTATCTTCTCAATAATTTACTCACAACCTCACTCATCAAAAATGGTTCAACCTCAGTTTCACACACGAAGCGGTGGATGCTATCTACCGATCTTTAATCCTAGTGATGAAAAGATGTACTTTGATCCATACGGACTTAAGTTTCATTTTGGTGGTGAAGTCTACCACCCAACTGAAGTTCCAAATTCAGTCTATGATCATCTCTCTTGGGATGATCAGTTGGAACTACATTTTTTTACCGGAGAAGTTCTTCTTAAAGAAGAACTCCATGTTGAACTGGTGGAACGTGCTCGTTAAGCAGCTCTTGAGCTACAAGAGAATATCATCTCTCTTGCAGACACAATGAGTAGGATTTATCATCACAGGGCGATGAGGGCGGAGCAAGCAGCAAAGAGGCAGAAGAAGTCCAAGTAGTTAGATTTAATTAGGACTTTATGTTTAAAATTCTGTGAAATCTTGTACTTTGCTTCTTAATGATTAATGAAAATGTTTTTGCCTTCTATGATTCTTTAAGTGAATGACTATTTGTTTACTATATTTTGTGTGCTTGAATGCTTTTAACTTTTGATATCCAAATCAGTACTGCATGCTTAATTTCAGATTTTTTTAATAGTGCATGTGAATAAACTAATCTCTGTTTAAGTTCATGTGATCACTTCAGTACAGATTGAGCACACTACATGAGGTAATTATTGTTAAAGAAGAAATTTATGGAACATTTAATTCTTAGTCAATAAGGATTATTATCTTTGAGTGTACTTGATTGTCTAAAATGTCTATTCAAGACATAATTTTGAGACTTTCTTTTTCTATTCAAGAAAGTTGCTCAAACTCATTTCTTAACATTACACATCTTATATCTTAAATTTCTTCTCATAATTGAAATACTTGAATCCTTATCTCAAATGTTGCCAAAAATCAAGTGACATAATTCTTGAATTGTGCTCACCACTTGGAAATACCATTTAGTTGATTAGAGACTACTTGCCGAGGTAGCTTAATGATACTAACAGAGACACAGAGGTTCATCAGTTTTTACTGAACACTCTGTGATAGCTTTCAATAAACACGTTCAAGTGTTAGTTCTTTGCAAGAAGAACAAGGTTTGAGATCATGGTACATGAAGGTAACTTGATCAAATCCTCTCCAATTCAAATGGAGGTTCTCATTATTGATGAACAACAACTGTCATAACCACAATATTAACTGTGAGCTTAATTGTGTATTCACAAGGTATAAATGCTGTTATTACTTTATCAGCATTTATTCTAAATACTGATTCAGTCTTTTCAACATTTTTTTATATAAATTATGTTGTTATGATTACTTCTAGACCTTATTTAAAGACTACCTCTAGTTGTATGACCACATATCACCCTTCTTTAGCCACCTCTTATTTCTGTAGGATAATCTATCTGAGCCTTTTTCGGTGAGATGTGTGAAAAGATTGAGAGAAAAACAGAATTTAAGAGAGGCATGATCCTTCCTGGCAAAAGGAGAGGTAAATGAGAGATATGATTTAGTAATCCTTGTGAAGAAGCTCTAACTATTAAAAGTCATGAGATGTGTGGTGTGGAGTAGTAAGACTACTTTAAAAGAATAGAGAGATTAAGTTTTAACTGCTGTATATTTGCAGGTGCTCAGAGTACTAAAGAAAGAGATGCTGAACAGTAGTTTGTTGAACATCAAGAAAACTCTGATGTACCACTGGCTATTAATCTCCCTGCAATTCTAAGTACTAATACTTTCTTGCAGTCCATACATTCTACTATTTCACCACAAGAGATAATCCCTGTTTTTGTTGAAAAACAGTCCATTTACTCTACTTTACCATCACCTGATAAAATCCCTGTTGTTGCTGAAGAGGTAATAGCAAAACAGTCCATTCATAAAGTTTCATCCATTTCAGAATCACCATAGCATGTTACAGGAACTGAAGTTCTGAAAGTTAATCTCGAAGCTCTAATTTATTTATCTACAATACTTGAAGATGTGGAGTTAACCGCTGAAGGTGTGGAAGCTTCTGACGCTACTGGATCACATACTACACCAATTTCAAATTTTATTATACATGCTGAAGCTGGTGATGAAGTTCAGCAATTAGTGCACAATCCAGTTGCTATTGAAGAATCTAATGATGGTGAAGAAGCTAATATTTCTAATGCTATTATAGATCCTAAGGATGATCTTTTCTTCCCTGAAGATATGCCTATGCATGTGAGATAACATAAAATAAAAGAGTTAAATGCTAAGAAGAAGCAGGATTATTTTGATAATCTTTGGAAAACTCATTGGAAAGATGATACATATCCTATTTCCTGAACACAAGCTATTGCACATCTGAAAATAGCAGAACAGAAGATTACAAATCCTGATATGCTCAATCATCTGAAAGCATCAACTTTAGTTGTTAGATCCTTACACTCAGCTCAAGAAGCAACTACTACTCGAATCAATCAAATCAAAGAATTATTAATTGCTTCGAAGCTGACTACTCATCAGGAAATTCATACACAAATTACACCAGTAGTTTCCAGACAAACTGCAATTGAATCCAGTCAAGCTAGATTGGAAACTAAACAAGTTCAAATGTATGATCAACTTACAGAAGTACAGAATTCAATGGAGCTGATTCTTTCTCTACTGCTTGGTGATGATGCCAAAACAGGGGAGAAAATTGTTAAATCTAAATGCAAGAAATTGACATTGACAAATACTGATGATGAAAATCCTGATGGGGATAATAAGGGGGGACAGAAGGAAAGTGAAAGGATAAGAAGTGAAGAGCTAGTTGGAGTTAGTGGTTCGTCAAAAGCAATCACTAGATTTCAATCTAGACAAGGTGGAGAGAGTAAGAGGAATAAAAGAAGAGTAGAAGATCTGACTGTGACTATAAAAATGCAAAAATCTTCATAAGTCACAACTGCTGCTGATGAAGACCAAGGTATTCTGAAGATAGAAGCTGGTGCTGAAGCAAGTCAATATATTCAAACTCTGAAAGTTAAAGAAAGAAAGAAAACTCTGTTTTTAAAGGATCCAAAGATTCAATTATTTGACTCTAAGGTGAGTAGAAGAATATTTGCAAAAGAAAATCATGGAGTTGATCTTGAACAGCTAAGGCAAATGGAGGAAGACTTCAAGAATTCCATAAAGACAGCAAATGCTGATATTGCTGTTATTTCTCAAGTACTTTATGAAGATGATCCTTCTAACAGACCAACCAGAGGTATAGTTATAAGGAAAATTAGTCTGGCAGAAGATCTCAGATCACAAGTTATTGTAGCTGCTGACAAGAAGCTTAAAGGAAAAGAGAAGATAAGAGGGAAGTCAAAGATTTCAAAGTCTAAAGCCAAAGCTATTGGAAAGAAGAAGTCAGTATCTAAGGAAACTAAATCTCAAATACTGATATATCCAATCTATACAGCAGTTCAAGCTTATGATACTGAAGAAAAATATGAAGAAGAAGAAATCAGCCAAGCTCAACAAAGAAAGAAGATTTATGGAGTTGAATGGGCTGATGAACTGAAGTTAACCGCTGATATTGCTCAAGTTAAAGAAGCAGTTCAGAAGGAAGAGTAAAGTCTGACATTCAATAAAGCAAGATTGAATATGCTTACTTGATTTCTGCATTTAGATAGTTTTAACATCATCAATTGGAACTTGTTCATATTTCCATTATGAACAAGTTGGGGGAGATTTTTAAGAGCAATTGATGATATCAAGCATAAACTATCAGAAGTTCACATCAGAACTTATATCAATGGATGATGATGACATCAACGGATGATGATATCAACGGATAATGATATCGATGAATGATGATGTCAACGAATGATGTAATCAGTATTTGTCACATTAATTGATCTTCGATAAGGAAAAGGAAACAAGAACTCAAGGCAATAAAGGACTTTATCTCAGAAGTATTGTATAGGTTTTCTTGTTAATAGAATAGGATTCCTTATACATTGTGTAGCTATGCTCTATATAAAGCACATATTAGGTTTATGTTATATGCATTGCGATATTGTTATATCTTTCATATAACCTAGCAGCTCTCAAGGATATTTGTTCATCCTTTCGAGAGAGTACATTTTTAATCAGTTTTTATCAGTTAATATAAAAACTGTTGATTATATTGAAGCTTTGTCGAATTGATTGTATTAACTGTATTCACCCCCCCTCTACAGTTCATTAAGGGCCTAACATATTCCTAACAATCTCCCCCATATTCCTAACATATTCATTAATTATGTCTACCCGAATTGATGACACTAATCAAACAACACGAAACTGATAAACGTCAACTTTCATTGCACGAGTACCATACTACCAGACATCCACAAAAGCGATAGAAGATTAATAGACACCTATTATATTGAGACCCTATATGTCTATAGAATTTGACAACATAACGGTTTAAGCATAAGTTATCTATCTTGATTATATAGGGCAAGTATGATGGGTAAAATTACCTATGAATCATGCATAACAATAACACATGAACCTATGCTAGCATGACAAGTTCTAAATCCTTAAATTCACTGTCGCTTCATTAAGAATTAACACGCTATCTTACAAGTTCGCGACTCTTATAAGACGAATAAGCACAACCAATACTAGGTTATCATACAATCACCACACACTAAGGCATCGAAACAATTTAACTAAAGAAAACCATAAATAAATCTACTAGAACCCCACGATAACGATTAGCCCATAATCGGACTCATCATCAACCTGGGTTCCGATGAAAGCATTGTATAACAAACGTAGTCTTTATACTTAAATAAAAAAACCAAGTACGAAACAAGAGTAAAGGTTCACAAGTAAGAAAACTAGCATCCAAGTTATAACTTAAAACAAAGATTCACAAGTAAGAACAAGATCTTCTTCTTCTTCGTTGAATCGTGCTAATACGGTCTTCTTACGACTCTCCTTGCGCTCTGGTACGTCTCTCTCATGAAAACGTTCTTATCTGAATATATAGAGCATCCCTAATCAATCTGGAAGTCTCCCAATTAGAATTGCATTAGAATCAGGATTTAAAACTTTCGCACCGGCGTGGCCGCGCGCTATTACAGCGCGAGCGCGCTATTACAGCGCGAGCGCGCTGTTATTCTAGAATCCTGGTGCGACCGCGCGCTATCACAGCGCGGGCGCGCCGTCCTTGGGGAAAAACTCAGATTTCATCTTTTTCCTTGCTGCTTCGAGCCGGCTTTCCACGAGCTTTTATTCGAACACCACCTTGACACCAAATTAGCACTAAAACAATGTTAATTCACCTGATTACCTAGATAATGCCAGAAATACAAAAACACTAGAAAACAGATTAAAACACTTAACAACTTTACTACAAATACATCAATTCAAATCTTATTAGAGAATAATAAAGTGTCATAATTTCCACTCAACGCATGTTCTTCCCATTATTGTATTTTAAGTTTATCCACCCTTTACCACTACAAAGTCAAACATCTGTGTTGCTTGTCTTACTTCCCAACCCATTGTCAAAGGCAACTTGATTATCCCTTCCACGGGGCACTCGACTCCAACGAAACCATATATTGGCATCAGTTTGGGTTAATTAAGAATCATTGTAACTCATCCTTGTGAAGGTATCCTAGAGTAAGATGTCCACTGATGCTCCATTGTCTATAATGACTCTTTTCACCGTACTGTTCCCTATTATGGGTGTTATGACTAGGGGATCATCATGGGGAAACATGACCCCTTCCAATTCGAAATCATCAAATATTATTTCTACTCCTGTCCTGGCCCTTCTTGGAGCTTCCCCACTATGTGCATAACTTCTGTAGATAAGCTTTCCTTGAGTTTTTAGATGATCCAATAGCAGTTGGTCCTCCAAAGATCGTGTTTATCACTGGTCCTCGGGGTTGAGGGTTTCGTCCCTGATCATCTTAATTTCTCCTACGATCATCAAAGTTCCTTCTTCCATTATTATTTCTTTTTTCCTTTATCCCCATGTCCAGTATACTTGCTCAATCTCCCTTTTCGAATTAGGAATTCGATTTTATCCTTTAGTTACCGACATTCATCGGTGTCATGACCAGCATCCTTGTGGAATCTACAATATTTGCTTTTATCTAGCTTTGGACGATCAGCCTTCAAGGGGTTAGGCCAACAAATATCCCTGTCTTTCTCTATTTTTATCAAGATCTGGCTCCCAGGAGCATTGAGTCTAGTATATTCAGTAATTTTTTATCCAGGCCCTCCCCTCTTCGGGGCTAAGTCAGCGTCTTTCTCGACTCTAGGATACTTGTCCTTAGCATTATATTCTAGATCAATCTTTCGCTTTTTCCACCAGCGGGATCATTGTTCACCACCGTCTTCTTCATACTTTCTTCCATCGTGATATACTTCACGACCCTATCTTGGAGCTGTAACATGCTTTCAGGGGGTGCTTGGCTAAATACATCTTGAAGAACTCATCTCTAGTTCCTTGCTACAGTGTTATCATAGCTACCTTGTTGTCAAGATCTTGGACTTTTAAGGCTTCCTTTGTGAAACGGTTCAGATAGTCTCTCAAGGACTCCTTTGTTCCTTGTACAATGCTCATGAGAGATGCTGAACTTTTCCCATGTACTCTACCACTGATAAATTGCTTGATGAAAGCTTAGCTCAAATCCTTAAAAGATCCAATCGAGTTTAGAGGTAGACGACTGTACAACCTTTGAGCCATACCCGACAAGGTTTGAGGAAAAGCCAGGCACTTAATAGCATCATTCACAGGTTGTAGTAACAGGGCGCTAGAAAACATGCTGACATGATTTGCCGGATCTCTAGTACCATCATAGGCTTTGATGGTGGGCATCTTAAACTTCCTTAAAATATGGGCATTCATTATCTATTCAGTGAATGGTGGAGTTGGATCATCAGGATCTCCTAGGGGCATAAGATTACTTGGTCATCCCTTGGGGCAACAACCCTTCTTGGCATTGGATCATCCAGGTCTATGATTGGAGGAGGATCTCTCCGCCTTGGAGAAAGTAGGGTTCTTTGGGTCAGGTGTGTCTCCAAGTCACATTTCAGCCTTTGGATCTCAGCTTCGTGAGCCATGATCCTCTCCTGGACTTCTTGGGGACTCGTCCCTTGGGTGCTCCTAAGGCGCTGGTTTGCATCAAACATCGGTCCTTTACCCGCATGCCTCCTTTTCGGAGCAACATCGTCATCCGATGACTCGGAGTCAGTATAAGGTCCAGAGAATTCTTGATCCTCCGGAATAAGAGCCAAGTCACGTATGTATTGGGGCGTCCGCCCTTGTGCTTCACTCTGATTAGAGTGTCCACTTCCTCCAACCTCAGGATATAAAGGCATCTCGTAAGGGGGGTTAGTGGCCATGATTGTTGAGTATTCATACCCAACAGGTCGAGAGTTCACAGGTGCATGAAGCTGCTGAAAATTAGGGATTCGTCCCTTGAGGAGCCGAGGGATTCGTCCCTTGTGGCTGAGGCTCAGTTGCTCCTATCACGGTTCCCCCTTGGATGGAGGCATAGGCTGTGTGTGGGGGTATCTCCACCACTGATGAAATTGTTTCGGTTATCCCAGCCGGTGTTCGTTTAGGGGCGTTGTTTCTGCTCTGTTGGTTCATCATGCTTATTGTAATGCCACTACACCAAATTTGACCTATCGCAACCCCCTCCAAAAATATGTTACCCAAATATGTTTCATTAGCTATGCTACAGATGGTCTAATGTAACATTGTGATTTTTGTGTTACCTTAGCCAAAAATATGATGTTACATTAGGTAGAAAGTGTTGCAGCTTGCAACATTTTTGTCAAAATGTTACCTTAGAGTATCAAAATATAAATATAATAAATTTTAAGATTAAATATTAATATGAATTTAATCTTGCAAGAGTGTTGTATGAATATTCATATATATGTTTCGAAAATATATAATAAGAAATATTATAAATATTTAAATTATAAAGATAATAAAATATATAAATAATTATATTTCTATTATTTTTTTAAAAAATTATGATTAAAATTTATTAAAATAAAAATAAAAAATTTAATTTGGGACTTGCACAACTGGACAGTATGTTGGGCTCCAACCCAAAATTTGGGCTCCAAATTTCAGTCTTGAAATTTTTGGACAAAAATTCCCTCTCCCCCCGCTCTTTCCATATCTGAGTACTTCACTTTCCTCTCACTCACTCTCACCTCGCTCACCCCTCTCACCCCTCTCTCTGCTAAATTTCGTCGCCAATCTCAACATATCAAATCTCTAGTAGTTAAATTAGGACTTTCTAATTAGGGCTTCAGGTTCTTTAGTTGAATTGGGGTCTAATTAGGGTTTCCAGTGAAGGTGTTCATTCAATTAGAGCTTCCAGTGAAGGTGTTCATTGCATTTTGGGCTTCCAGTCTTCATTCAATTAAATTATTTTCAATTTTCCCTCTCTCTCCGTGTGTCTTCTCTCTCTTTGTCTCTCTCTCCGTGCTCTCTCTCTCTCTCTCTCTCTCTCTCTCTCCGTGTGTATGTGTGTGGTGTGTTTGTGTGTGTGTGTTTGCATGTTTGCGGTTGCGATTATGGTGCATGTTTGTGTATGTGAATTTATTTGATGAAAATTATCTATTATGTTGTACCTTCTCAATTTCTTTCCTAATTGCTTGTAGATATTTGGTTGTATGCACTATGCGTTTTGACCGAGTATTGTTTTTGCACAAATGACCGAGTTAGTGTTTGGATGCTTTGGGTAGAGTTTAGGACTGTTAAAATAGTGTTTGGATGCTTTCGGTAGAGTTTAAGAATGTTAAAATAGAAATAAACAAATAGGTCCTAGATCTGTTTTTGTATCCACTCTGCATTTTAACCGAGTACAATTTAAATACAAAAGGTTTATATTTACTACGGGGAGAACTACCTAATTCTTATAAATAAAAAAGTAAAAACTCAAATGTACTAGGTTTAAATGAGTATGCATAAAACAAATGTTGTCCATTATGACATTCTGAATTTTCTTAATTGTAGTGATGGACGACATGCATGAAATTTGGATAAACCTTCCAAAGTTCAGTGAAGGGTATATCAAGGGGATCAAGGCATTTATTAAGCATGCCTTCCCCAAAATGGTTGTAGGCGATGAAATGACATGCCCTTGCAAAAAATGTAAGAACATCAAGTGGTATTGTCAAGATGTTTTCTACGATCATCTTATCTGCAGTGGTCCTGATCCATTGTATGTAAACTGGATCATAGAAATTTCACGAGTCGGCATCCCAAATTCTATAAGTACTGAGGATAGTGGTTGTAACTTAGGTAATAAAAGTTAAAAAGTTTTAAAAGGGCTAGGGAGCATACGAAATACTTCTGGAAGTGGATGAAAGAAGAGGTTGCCAAAAAGAGGAATATTTCAAAGGAATTAGAAGTTCTTGCAATGGGCCCTAATCGATAAGCTAAGAGATATAGTGGGTATGTAATCGATGGTTACAGATACCATACGAAAAACAGGGATGCTAGATGCACAACACAAAATAGTGGTGTGTTTTTAACGGCTGTGACGACCAGTTTTGCAAGTTCAAAAGATCAGAAACCAATTATTGGAGAAGTCAATTACTATGGAGCAATTGAAGAGATAGTAGAACTTGATTATTGGGAGGGGATTTTCTACAGTTTTGTTTAAGTGTTGTTGGTACCAAGAAGAAAAGGACTTGTATGGGCTGACTCAAGTGAATTTTAATCGAAAATGCCAGAAATCTGATCCATATGTCATGGCTTCACAAGTACAACAGGTATTCTATGTAGAAGATCTAGTTGAAAATATGATGTACAATGTCATCAAGAAACTTCCGCGGGATTGGTGTGATGTAGAAGATGATCAAGAATAAGATGAATCAGTTATACATGATGCACACCTTGGTGCATAAATGGAAAATATAGACGAGGAGATTTGGTCAAGGGATGATGTTCCAACCAGACAAGTCCTTATCGAGACGGACGTAGTCCAAGCCCCTGCCTAAAATGTTTATGCAAAAAGTTAAATTTGTTGATTTTCATTAAATTGTACTTTTTAATATGATCAAAGGGTTGCTTGCATATTAATGTTTATTTGTGTACTGTCATTGTCGAACTTAATCTTTATTGTAATGTTAATGAAGTCAAATTAATTAAGTTAAGTCCAGGATGTTTATTTCTATACATTTAAGTGCTTTTTATCCTTTGTGATTTATGACTTGCCATTTTATTTAATCAAATTTGAACCTTGTGCACTCTCTTTTCGTACTTTAATATATTTGTTTTCTTATTTTTTTATAGGATATAAAAAGTAGTTCATCTCAGATACCACCATCAGGGTGAATTTCAGGGTACACACTATGTTCATGGGGAAGAGACTATTATATGGGCTGTCGACACTGAAAAATATACAGTCCTAATGGAGCACATAAAAGATGACCTTGAGTATTCAGAAATCGGAGGAATTTATGTTGGTCCAGAGGGTTATTGGAAGTTGCTGACTAGTGATGTGGAGCTTAATCAATTGGTTGACCAAACACACAGTGGAGATCGTATTGATTTTTACATCGATAATGTCATTGACATGACTGTAAAACCAATGCCAAAAATGCAGCCCCATGTGGTCATGAGGCCAAGACCTAATCTATTTGCAGGTACATGCATCTTTTTTTTGCAACTATATAACCTTGTTTGCAATGTATTTTACAGTAGTTTACATTATATGAACTTTTACTTTAAACTCTTGTGTAACTACCTCATTTTTTGTAGCTAAAATACCACCAAAGCGCCAATTTATGACGACTCATCAACTAAAGCTACAATAGCAGAAAAGGTCATGTTACAGTAGGCGACGTTTATGTTAAATTAGGTACCCTAAGCTATCACCGAAAAACTAACTTAAATTTTATGTTACCTTAGGCTGTTTTTGGCCTTTGGTAACGTTAAAAGGGCCCTGTTGTAACATTTTTTTTGGTTACAACGGGCTGTTTTTGGTGTAGTGTGCTTTCCGACAGACGGTGTCAAATGTTATGGGTAAGAACTTGGGGTGTATTTATTGCTAAGGTTCGTGAGCTTCGAGACTCGATTTGACTGCTATTGTGCTTCGTGATTCGATTTGCCTTCACAATATGGCTACGTACCTTGCTGTTTGCCAATGATCAATTCAAAAAACGTAGTTCTGATTTGTGGGGTGAGACCCCTTATATAGGCACGAGATACCTTTGAATTGGATTAAGTTTAGGAGACTTGGTGGACAATTCTCAGATTTAGAGTAGACTTTGGAGTCCTAGAATGCAGGAAATTGATTCCTTATCCCATGAGGTTCCTTGGAGGCCAATCTCCAAGGAATTGTATCTTTATTTGGACTTTACTTATCAGCTGACTTTACCTATATTAATTAATTATAAAATTAATTAATATTCATGGTTTTAGGCTTTTTATAATGAGTTTTATTGTCAGCTCAACCCCGGTACAATTCATGCGATATTAATTGCGCATTCAGGATTTATTTTACTCCCTACCAAATTCATACAATTTTTTATTTCATTAAAAATAATATTTAATTCTACGGGAAATAAAATTACTGTAATTATAATACAATTTTAACAATTTTATTATTTCATTAAAAATGATATAGAATTCTAAGTAAAATGGTAATCTAGGGATGAAATAAAAATATAGTGAAATTGAATACGAATAAGAAAATGGGTTGTGGTAAAATCAAAATCCAGTGAAATCAAGGACCTTATTGTAATATATATATATATATATATAATCTTATGGATAATAGAAATTTTAAAATTATGATATGAGTTCAACAATTTTGTATTTCATTAAAATGTAATAACATGAATTTTACATCAAATAGTAGTCTAGGGGTGAATTTAAAATACAATGTAATCAATAATTCGGTAAAAATATTAAAAATAATATAGAGTTTTAGGAAAAATAGAAATATTGTAATTAAAATATGGTATGAACAATTTTATTATTTCATTAAAAAATAATATAAAATTTCAGAGAAAATAAAGGTATTATAATTGTATTACGATTCCAATAATAGAATTACTATCAGTATAGTATTTTGTTAAAAGGTAACATCGGAGTTCAAGTAAAATAGCAACTGAAAGGTGAAAACAAAACGCCATAAAACCAAAATACGGTGAAAAAGTACTAGTAAAATGATTTTCGATTAATAATAAAAAGGTTATAAATTAAGCAATTGAAGTAGAAAAATGCCTCGCAACCATACTCTTTTTTATCTTTGGACTAACCAAATGTGTGATAAGTAGTACACCCACGATAGCTAAGCCCAACAAGTCTACCTGTCTTGTTCAATATCCCTTGCAAACACCAGATGCAACTGAATCCACATAATACATGTTGTGTCATGTGTGAAGGAAATTGTCGCTCATAAGTTATACTAATAATGGTTACCTAAGTTATAGAAGGACGCAACGTTATGGTGGCTAGTCAGAACTGATTTAACGAATTGAGCAATGTTAAGATAACGTTTAGAGTAGTTATACACGCAATATTAAGATAACGTTTAGATAAGTGATACACCCCCATCAGTCTATTGTCAACTAATTGAAGATATTTATTGGTACCTAAAAAATAAGAAGAAATTATCGAACTTTTGACGATGAATCATAAATATATAAATGCACACTTTGTTCGAACATTTACACACAACCTTAGACTACATATACACAACAAGGTGTGGACAACAAATCCGCCATCAATCTATACACGCAGTCATAGTTCAGAGTTCAACATCTTATCAATATAGCTTATAGACTAAATAGAATGACCGCGGTATTGCATGCACTTTCCACAGTTCGGCAACAATGCAGCTTATTTGAATCTGATTTTATCAATTCACCTAGTTATCTCCAGAAACCAGGGAGAGGGTTGAAACTTATTGCTACTCGGAGACATGGTAATTATCAGTCATATTACTCTAGTAAGCATCAGTCTATACAACCTGTTCCTGCAGCCCCGGATAGTGATGCTACTCCTGAATCTGCTCATTCAGCTTGGAGTATCAATGATTTAGCCGCCAAGTTGAAGTTCAAGAATTATAAACAGGTTGGCCTTCATGATATTTAAGTCTATGATAAGTAAGTGGAAAGGATAATGTTTTTTTTGTTTTGAAATTGGGGGTAAAACAATGCATATTTGATACAGGGAAAAATATACATTGATTACAGTATTCCAGCATGACATAGATGAACTCGGAATCATCTTTTCTATAATTCTGATAGCAGAAAGAGACCAATATCTGGTTTCCTGATAGAGAATGGTCGTTTTTACATGTCAGAAACTTTGTTTTGACATTCCTGTGGCTCTTCAAATGTCCAATGCTAAACTTATATATGTTTCCTATCAAATGTGCGTTGTCAGTTGTGTCTGTACTCTATCAAAATAATACCACTTTTAATTTTAAAGTCAACTCGTTTTTCACATAAACAATAGTACTCTTTCTTGCTATTACATTATCTAAAATAGCAACATATACAAAATAAGATGTCTACTTAATTGTGCATATATGGTATGGGAGATGAAGTGCAGAGTATAAGTACACAGTGCAGGACTAATGGCTAATTGTAAATATTTCTCTATAGAAATTATCCTTCATAACTTTGAGCCACTTTACCAATGTCCAATTGTGCTGTAAGGCCGAGCCCAAAATAAACTTCTATCCAAAACATTTTGCATGATTAATCAATTTCTTAGTTTTCTGGTATAAAGTTTCAGGGACATAAACTAAATGCTCACCTTATCAACAACATAGATTTTCCAAATGGCACCCTCATGTCATAGTTGTGAAATACCCACTGATGTTATTCCCTCTTTTCCTTGCTGACAAGATTTTGCTTGAATATGTTTTACTGATTCTTTTCCTGTAAAAAAAGGATGATGTTTACAAAGAAATGGCAGCAAAGTTGGAGAAAGAAATTAGACTGACGATTGAAGATGAGATCGCAAGTAATCCGTTAAATTTCTTTGAGCTTATAGACAACATAGAACGCTTAGGTCTTGGATACCGCTTTGAGAAAGATATATCAGCTGCACTCACTAAATATGTATCACTGGAAGGAGCCCCTGAATATCACAAGAGCCTTCACACTACTGCGCTCAGATTCCGGCTGCTTAGACAACATGGTTACAAGGTCTCCCAAGGTTCACACACACAATCAAACTCCTTATTCTAAAATTTTAATTTTTTTACCTGCAAGTCGTACTTTATACTTGGTAACCTGTCTATGACATTGACCAGATGTGTTTAAAAGTTTCAAAGACGATAATGGTGCCTTCATGTCAAGCTTGCTTGCGGATGTCAAAGGTTTGCTAAGCTTGTATGAAGCTTCATTTCTGGCCTTCGAAGGAGAAACCATTTTGGATGAGGCCAGATCCTTTGCAAGCAAAGGGCTTGAGTATGTCATGCAAAATACAGAATCAAAGATGCTAGCCAAATTATTAGGTCACACTTTGCAGCTCCCTTGGTATCGCAGAACATTGAGATTTGCAGCTAGGCCTTACATAGATTTATACAGTAACACGGAAGATGCAAATGATTTGCTTCTTCAACTTGCTAAATTAGATTTCAATATAGTGCAATCTGCACTCCAGCAAGATCTTGTAGAAGTGTTGAGGTACGTATGGTTTTTTGTGTATCAAGTTAAATGAATTCCTCTTTGTAATGTACTGCTTAGTAACTATATTACTGCTAGGTGGTGGAAGAATATAGGCCTATCAAGAAAATTAAGCTTCTCAACCAAGGACAGTATTTTGCAATGCTTCTTTTGGACTATTGGTATCTCATTTGAGCCTCATTTAAGCGATTCCCGATTATCACTAACAAAACTAGCTACATTCTTAACCGTTATTGATGACTTATACGATGATCATGGATCTGTGGATGAACTTCAGCTATTTACTGATTCGGTCATAAGGTTTGTAAAATTTCTGCATAGTTACCCTTTTGACTTTGGTATACATAAGCAACCAAGTTTTATTGCTAAAGCAGAACAACTGTAGTACTGTACTGAGTTAGCTAATACTGCAATTGGTGGGTAACTGATACAGATGGAATGTGGATGCTGTAAACGACCTTCCAGATTCTTTGAGGTTATTTTTCCTAGCACTTTACAACACCGTCAATGAAATGGCTTACGATACTCTTAAAGAACATGGAGAAAACACCCTACCCCTCTTTAAGAAAGTAGTAAGTATCATAATTATGACACTAAAAGTATCATACCTACCATTGGCTTAAATCTAATCTATATTTAATCCTATCTGTATTTTCATGCAGTGGGGGGACTTGTGCCAAGCACTCATGCAGGAGACCAAGTGGAACAGCGGAAAGTTCACTCCTAACTTTGATGATTATATTGAGAATGGGTGGCGCTCAAGCTCAGGGGTTGTTATTTTAGCTCATGCATTCCCTTTAAGGAGCCCAAATATAACAAAGGAGGCACTCGATATTTTAGAGAAAGACCATCATCTTCTCAAATGGTCAAGCATGATTTTCAGGCTTTGTAATGATTTGGCGAGTTTTACGGTATGTGGTCTTTCAAGTTAATTACATTCTCTTTTATGCGTGCGGGGGATATAATGCAAATAACATTAACATCTGGCTAATATTCTTACAACAAACAGCGCGAGTCAAAGAGTGGTGAAACTGCAAATTCAGTCACGTCTTATATGTACCATAATGGCGTTTCTGAAGATGTTGCCCGGAAGCACATTAAGAATTTGATTGATGAAGCATGGAAAAAAATGAATGAAGCTCGAGTTACTTTAGAACCTCAATTTTCAACATCTTTTACAGAAACGGCTTTTAATCTGGCCAGGCTTTCCCATAGTGCTTATGGTAGTGGAGATGATCATAGAATTCCAGACAAGACAGCAAAGAAGCAAATATTTGCAATACTAATGGAACCGTTTCCAGTAACTCTTAGTTAAAAAGCCATGCTCCACGACCAATTATACATTGTTACCATCATAATTGAGAAGAAATTCCATAATAGATATATTCTTTACAGCCATTCATTCTGATGCTCGTTAATGTCACATATGTTAGCAATTTTTGCTGAACTCTAAATGTGTTGCAAGTGTAATTTTCATTTGTCATTGTTGGAGCTGGTTATTGAATTAATATCGAGTTAATGAAGCATTGATAATCGATGACAAAAACTTCATATTATTTTGTGAAGCGACAAGAAAGAGGCGTTGCCACCAGAACAAGAGTTCTTTCTAGAGAACAAGAGCTCTTTGGTATTACCTGAGATTTCATTCTATGCTAATTACCATTCAACTAACTCTCTCAATATCTGAAGATTTCGGTATTGCCTTATTTGAAAATAAGCATTTCATTTGAAACGAAGGATTTTAAATGACATGATTTGAGTTGTCATTTCAAACTCTCATATTTATACTAAAATTTGAATGTCTTCAATTTCAAATGAAATCCAAATTTAAATTCTTTTACTTATCCAAACATGTTATTTGATCAAAATAAATCTAGAATTTTAAATGAAATCAAGTTACCAAACGGGCACTACAGTAATTTGTCAAATCTATTTCTTTAGCAAATCAGGTGTCACCGTCCGAGTCCATGTGGTTTTAGAAAGTTCTGGAGAGAATTGTGCTTATAACAGCTTCATCAAAGAGAAAAAGAAACAGCGATTTGTCATGGCTGAATCACATGGCCGCCATGTCCAGATGTGCAAACAGCTCGCACTGCACTTCTCCGTGTGATTTGTGCGTTTTTCAGTCTTGTGCACTGCAACCGCATTTGATACAACCGCATACGCGAGAAGTTTCAGGTTCTAGCCAAAAATTTACCACTGGCACGACTACATAATTCGAAAACATTAGCACAGTATCACTGATTTCAATTCGGCAGAAGTTTTTGTTGGGAGCAATGCGGACGCCGAGACATTCACTCAAATAAGCAGCCACGCGCGCGTGTCTTCCAGTCTTGCAATAACAATATATAAACTAATATTCTCTCCGTTTCAATTTATTTGTCCAATTTTACCTTTAGGCGTAATTTTGAAAAATAATCAACGAAATTATGTGTTCAATACACCTATGCAAAAGCTAAATTGCACAAAAAAATTGGGAGGGAGGAAATATGTCTTGTATACTACTCTCGCAAATAGTAATTTATAAAAGACACAACCTCTCTTTATAATATTATTAATTAATGGGGAAACTACTAACTTTAAATCAGTTTCTATACGAATTAATAACTTTTTTATTAATAAACGAAACCCCTTTTTAAATGGTACTATTAATTTTGGTTTCATCAATTTTTAATACCACCACCAACTTTTGGTTTCACATATTCTTTCATGTATTTTTTTTTTTGAAGGAAAATTTTCATTAAACTGAAAAATCACGAAGAACAGCCTCTTCCACACAAGCGGGGAGAGACAAAAAAACTGAATGACAATTAACTAAACAGGGTAAGCGAGCAAATTCATGAGCTACCCTATTAGCATGATTCCTAATGAAATGAACAGATGTGTTAACTAACTCCCTTTGGAGCATCTTGCATTGTTCGATCACTTCCCCCACTTCTAGCAAGTTCCTTGACGTACTCCTGAGACCATGAACTACGAGCATAGAGTCTGTCTCCACCTCCACTACCTGATCAGTAAGATCTTTAGATTTCACCCAGGAAAGAGCTTCCTTAACCCCCACTGCTTCCGCTTCGAACACTGATTCATGTATTAATAAGCTTTATTAATAAGCGAAACCCCATTTTGAATGATACTATTAATTTTGATTTTACCGATTTTTGGTACCACCAACTTTTGCTTTCACTTATTCTTTCATGTATTAATAACCTTTATATTTATTAGAGTTAATTGCAGTTTGCAACCCCTACATTTCATTAAATAATAAAATTATATACTTACTTTCAAAAATACAGTTTGCAACCCCTAACTTTAGATATCAAATACAATATGCATCCCTTTAACCATTTTGTTAAAAATATTTATATTGTGAAGGGTAAAATTGAAATTCAGCAAAATAGTTAAATAATAATTTTAATTTTTTTAATTAAACTAAAATTTAGAATTTCAAATTATAAAAATAATATTAATGTCAATTATTTTATTACTCGGTATTATTTTTAAAATTTTAAAATATAGATATATTTAGAAACTTTATGATTATATATATAAATATATATTTTGCTTAATAAATATATTTTAAGTATTTAGCATTATGATTAATTTAGAGTATTACTAATACAAATTAGCTATAATTTTTTTCATGTAAAAAATGCATTAAAATAAATATTTAAATTAATTTAAAATTTTAGTTATTAATATTAACATCTCAATTTTAATTTTATAACTGCAAGGGATGCATGTTGTAGTTGATATTGAAAGTTAAGGGTTGCAAACTATATTAAATATGTATACTGTTTTGATTTTAAATGAAAGGTAGGGGTTGCAAAGTGCAATTAACACTATTTATTAATAAGTGAAACCCATTTTTAAATGATACTATTAATTTTGGTTTCACCCATTTTTGGTACCACTTATCCTTTCACGTATTATTCTACTTTTGTATATCTTTTAATTCTACTAAACTTTTGATTACATCAATTATTCATTTTATACTTATATATGTATTATGATTCTATTAAATTTGGTTTTATTTTTCTTGTCTTATACTTCTACATGTCGTATGTTTCTACTAATTTTAGTTTTATTTTTGTTTTCTTATACTTCTACCGATTAACTTTGGTTTTATTTTTTTTCACCCTCTTGGCTTTAACCTTTGTGTTCTTAATTTCCTTAGTTAATTCAATATATTATATGTGTTAATAACCTTTATTAATAAGCAAAACCCCTTTTTAAGTGGTACACAAGTATTAATTTTGGTTTCACCAATTTTTGGTACAATCAACTTTTGGTTTCACTTCATGTATATTCTACTTTTTTATGTTCTTTTATTCTACTAAAAATTTTGATTATATCTTATACTTCTACATGTTTCATGTTAAATTTGATATTTTTTGTTATATTATACTTATACATGTCTTATGATTATGAAATCATTAAGTTGGTATACAAGTATTAGTTTTAGTTTCACCAATTTTTAGTACCACCAACTTTTGATTTCACTTCACGTATATTATACTTTTGTATGTCTTACTTTTGGTTATATCTTATACTTCTGCATGTTTTATGATTCTATTATATATATATATATATATATATTACACTTTTACATGTCTTATGATTCTATTAAGTTTGATTTTATTTTGGTTTCACCCTTTTGGCTTAAATTGTGTATTTCTAATTTCCTTCTGTATTACTAATTCAATATATATTTTTTTGTTAAATTTATAGCAGATTTCATTAATAACATGAAAAAAACTCAATCGGGACAAACCCCCAATTGATCATGCAACCAGATTGAAAAACAAATAGAAGAACTAAATAATTAGCCTCTTTGTTTCCGGATTGCTTAATTGACTGAATAAAAATATTCTGAAAATTAAAAATGAAGATAATGGTTTCTCGAGCGATCCAGTCTGTATCTCCACCGAACATAGTAGTTTCATAATTGACCCTCACATTAATTCCATGGATAGTACAATGTTCAGAGGACTCGGTTGCAAAATCTGAGAGGGCCCACGTGTTATGAACAAAAATATTTTGTGAGAGGTGATCACATGCGATTTTCACTACCGTTCCAAAAGCACCCCAGCTATCTACTTGCCGGACACCAGCTATAAACCTGCCGAAAGTGTTGTTGATGCGAGATATTCAGATCTCCCAATATACCGTAAAATCCATTTTCAACACATCGCATAAAGCGAGACACATCGCACAAAGCGAGACAATCAAACACATAAATAACAACTCAATTAAACGAAACGAAAAAGAACCGAATTTTTGAACAAAATCCGATATTTATTGAAAGAAAGTTAAAAACAAATGATAAAAATGTTGTATGGATGAAGAGAAAGGATGGAGATAGAGATGAAGATGGGTAGAAAGGATGAAGAATGAGGTGTGATGATTAGGGTTAAAGGAAGATGGGGCGGCCGACTCTCATCGAGAGACTAATTCAATATATTAGATGTACTATAATAAACGTAAATATATATTTTTTAGCATTTTCGAATCATATAATTTTTTTAATATAATTATTAGAATTATATTTTTTATTATATTTCTTGATTTCTAAGAACACCCAGACAATCGTAGTTCCATATATAAATATACATAATGTAACAGAATTCTATTTAAAATTATATTAATTTTAGCCGTTTTGATTTAGTATAATTAGTAGAATTTTATCTTAATTATACTTCTTGATTTCTAAGTATTACCCCGGTATCCTTCTTTAATTTCTATATGACTTATAATATTATATGAATTGTTTTACCCGTTTTTTAATTACAGTTCCTATATTGATTTCAATTCGGTAATTCTATTTTTCATATGACTCAATAGTTATATTGTAATGAAATAATAAATTTTTAAAATTGTATTATAGTTATAATATTTTTATTTATTATAATCAGTATCCTTTATTAATAAGTGAAACACTCTTTTAAGTGATAATTTGGTTTCACTTCTTTTTGGTTTCCTCCACTTTTGGTTTCTCCCCTTTTGAATTTTATTATAACTCTGAATGTATAATTTTTATTACTCTTTTACTTCTATTTGACTTATAATATTATATGTATTATTTTTCACATTTTTTTTAATTGCAATTTTTATATTGATTTCAACTCAGTAATCCTATTTCTCATATGACTCAATAGTATATTTTAATGAAATAATAAAATATTTGAAATCGTGTAATAATTATAATTTTTTTATTATAATCATAACACAAATATTGTACATTTATTAATAAGTGAAACTCCTTTATTAATTGGTCTCAAATTTGATATCACCTTATTTTTATTTTATCCATATTTTGGTTTAACTCCAATCATCCTATTTCTACTACAACTCTATATTATTTCATTTTTAATGAAATATAACTAAATTTTTGAAATCTTATTCTAGTTATTCCTATTTTTATTTCAGCTCGATAATCCTATTTTTGATATGACCCTGTATAACTCTGTAGTATTTTTTAACGAAATAATAAAATCATTGATATTATTATAATCTTTTTCATAATAATTCTAATGCAAATACTGTATTTATCACATGTATATTACTATTTTTTACTTTTATTAAAATAATTGTAAATAAATAAATTAAAAATGACCTTAACTTCTAATTTGTCCTAACCTTTATTTAACCTCTAGATTCATATATTTTGTATAGTTGTAAATTATTTTTCAATAAATAAATATGATTATTAGAATTATACTGTAATTGCAATTTTTTAATAATCAATTATAATGTAATAAATAATATATTGAGATAATTATGGTGATGTATAATGAGAAAATAACAAATTACCCCAATTTTAAATCCGGATGCCTGAAATTACATATTAGCGTGGAATAATGGTTAAAAAACTGGCCAACTAATGCGTACTAATATTTTGTTTGAACTATACACCTGTTTTTTATGCGTGACCACTATAATTAAAGTTTTGAGTTTGCTAAATACGAATATTCAACGTGCGTATCATATATTAAAAAATATATAAAAATATGCATGTTCGACATGTTTATACCTAGATTTATACAAAACATACATCTTCAAGATGTATATTCAGTACATGTATTATTCACATTCGTATTTAATAGATTATTTTGGCAATATTTCCCACCACCTGATATCTTGGGTAGTTGGTGAGTATAAATTAGAAATTTTAATATAGCACCTAGACTATTATGATTTTTAAAAATTATTTAAATAAATTAATTCGGTTCGTGCTTAGCACTCGTTATCAACTAGTAATTTATTAATAAGTGAAACCCCTTTTTAAATGGTACTATTAATTTTGGTTTCATCAATTTTTGGTACCAGCAACTTTCGGTTTCACTAATTCTTTCATGTATATCTTATAATTCTAGTTTTGTATTTTTTTTTACGAACAAAATGAAGAATTCATTAAAATATTGAACCCCAGCAGGGACAAACCCCCGAACTGTCAACTACAACCTGATTATGAAATAAAGATCGAGCTAACTAAATAGCTGTTTTATTTTCAGATTGTTTAACGCATTGAATATTCAAAATTTTTAATCTAAAAAGTATTACAATGACATCTCGAGTAATCCAACCTACATCAATTCCGAAATTAGTAGTAACACAATTGACCTTCACATAAATATCATCTGTAGCCCAATGTTCTGAACTATCAATTATATCAATTGATATTAGAGCAACAAAAGCCCTTAAAATATGAACATTTTTTTGTTGTAAAAGGTGAGCTTTTGCGAAATCCACCACCGTCTCAGATCTGATACAAGCCTTACGAATCTCAAAAAATATCATATAAATTATTTTCAGAGCGGACGAAACCAGCAATAAAAGACAAAATAACATCATAACATAAAATACTAACATCCCAAAAAGATGGGCACGACTAACAATCTTGATAACAAGGTACTCGACAAGATCTCACCCGAAAAAAAATTAGATCTTGGTTTTATTGAGAAAATGATAAATAAATAAAGAGGAGATGGGAGAGCGAAGGGGGGCTTGATCGATTGATGGATGAAGGTTGAAGAATGGAGAAGTGGTGGCTAGAACTCTAGTTTCGGGGTCGACTCTCAAAACCCTAATCTTTTGTATATCTTTTAATTCTACTAAAATTTTGATTACACCATTTATTCGTGTTATATTTCTATATATATATATTATGATTTTATAAGTTTTTGTTATCTTATAGTTCTACATGTCATATGATTTTATTAAGTTTAGTTTTATTTTTATTTTCTTATATTTCTACCGATTAACTTTGGTTTTATTTTTGTTTCTCCCTTTTGACTTTAACCTTTTCGTTCTTAATTTCGTTAGCTAATTCAATATATTATACGTGTCTGGTTTCAACTTTTGATTTCACCCTTTTTAAATTTCATTATAACTTTAAATATATAATTTTTATTCTTCTTTTACTTCTATATGACTTGTAATATTATATGTATTATTTTACCCGTTTTTTAATTGCAAATCTTATATTGATTTCAACTCAGTAATCCTATTTCTCATGTGACTCAATAGTATATTTTAATAAAATAATAAATTTTTTGAAATCGTGTAATAATTATAATCTTTTTATTATAATCATAACACAAATATGATACTCAATAGTTTGAATTGGATTTTCTGAGTAAAAATTAGAAATTTTCATATAACAGTTATACTATTATAAATTTTAAAAATTATTTAAATAAATTAACTCGGTGAACTTAACATTTTCTAATAGTTTACCCATATATAAAAATCAAAGTACTAAAATCACATCAAATGATAATTATTGACTTAATTGGGAGGACAGGAAGATTGGCGTTTAACGGAATTTGTCTGCATTACATTCTTGATCGGCTCATTATTTTTTTTAGGGTGAGTTGAGACTTCCGGTGACCAGAAAGCTATTGTAAAAGGTAAAATATTCTGATTTAAATCTGATTGTGTATGATAGCATTATAAAATAATGTTTTCTGAGATTATGATGTATAATTAGTATGAGGTTATAGAGATGATTTCATTTAAAATAATGAATTTGATTTTGTCTATTGCTTACTACATGCAAAAAATAACCATATTAATTAATACGAAAATGCATGCACCTTCCCTCGCCTTCCCTCTTTAGGGTTGTGTAGATATATAAACGATCCATAATAATAACCCCAGAAATTGGTATCAGAGCCAGTAATAGGCGGAAAATGAACAGTAAAACACTGTAGCAAAAGTAGCCGTGAATAGTAAACAGTGAATAGTAACTAATGAATAGTAAAAAGGAAATAAAATTTGATAGTTAAATGAGACCTCCGACAAGGATAAATAGAGAAAAGAATAAAAGATATAAATCTAAAATAATAGCAACTCTATTAATTTTATTTATGGTAGAAAACAAAGTAACACAACAGATGTGTAAGAAAATTTTATACAGACAATTAATCTGACTTATGGAAGATTTAAGGATACGATCAATTCAGTATATAGCTGATAAAGAACCAACATATAATAGGCTAATAAATCAACATATTGAAAGTTGTAAGATAAGCATGCAAATAATAAATGAAAAATTAGATATTATAGCTATATTACAAACAATGTTGGAAGAAAGAGATGAAAAAATTAGGAGACTAGAGGAAGAAAAACTTTTATTAAAACGAGGAAAATTTATTAAAGAAACTAATTTAGAAATCGAAATAAAAGACTTAAAAGAAGTATTAACTGAACAATATAGATTAATAGACGATTTAAAACAAAAAAATTAAAAAATGAATTGGACAGATCCAAATGCAATAACTAGAAATAATAGAAAACTAAAGCAATTAATAAAAAATCAAGAAAAATTAGAAATAGATCTGGAAAAATTACTAGAAAGAAAAAATAAAATAACATGGACAAGAGAGAATAACGAAGAAATTATGAGAATTTACCAACAACTTGGAAATATGATAATAACATTTAGAAATGATAAACTAAGAATACAAGGACTTAAAAGAATAATTTTAACAAATAATATAACTGGATAAAATACAGATGGATAAAATGTCATTAGAAGAAATAAGTGAAAAACAAGATATGTATTATCAAATGGATGAATACGAAGGAGGAACATCACAAACCCTAAGTTTTAAACCAGATATATATAATCAAATTCAAAGTGAAACAGAAGAATTAACAATAAAAAAGATATTCAAGACATCATATTTTGAAAGAAATAAGGAAGTTAGGTATATAGCCCAAAAACATGAGAATGTAATAGATATAGATACAATAAATGGAAAAACAAGAATAAATTTAATAACAGATGGATTAATAAAAAGAGAATTATCCAAATTAAAACAAAAGGAAGCAAATAAACTAAAAAACATATATTTTGGAGCAATAGAATTTACAATAAAAGCATATTTTCAGAAAAATATCGATACTCCTATACAGATATATGTATTGGATGATAGAATAATAGGAAATATACAAGATTCATTAATAGCAGTAATAAAAGGAAACTTAATATATCAGAAATTAAAATTTATAATACAACCCGATTTTAGTATATCACTAAGGGATGAAAATAAAGAAAGATCTTTAACATTATACTATAAGTTAGATGGAATAAAAATGCAAAAAGGAAGTAAAGTTATTAGTATAGAAACCAAAATGGTTTATGCTATGACTGGAAACCATCACGTAAAAAAACAAACGGAATTAGGAATAATAGTACCAAAGTTATATAATGATATATTAGAAAAAATTGAACATAAAGAAGAATCTCAAATAACAATCCCAGAAGAAATTACAATAGATTTTAGTAATAGACAAATGATTCCAAGGCAAAGAATTAAACCAATATTAGAAGGATCTAGATTAAGTTTTAGAAAAGAACAAAATCCTATAAGATTAATTAGATCAATGAGTATGACGAGTAGAAAGATAGATTTAATAAAAATAGATACTGATAGTTTGAAAATAAAAATAATAATATTTGACGAAATAATAACAAGAGACTGTATAGCAGAAATTAATACAGGAGCTACCAAAAGTTTTATTCATATAAGCAAGGTAAATGAAGAAAATTGTAAGTGGATAAAACCTCAGACTTACAGATATGCAGAAAATGATAGAGAAATATTTATTACTAAATGTACTAATTTAAAGTTTAAAATATTAGACTTGGAATATAATATAAATATAGGAGTAATAGAATATGATAGTTCGAGTGAATTATTATTAGGAAGCGACTTCTTACAAATGATAAATTATAAAATTAATAATAATGGAATAAAGATAGTAGATCAAGGAAAAGAAAGATTTATAGAAAAACTATGAATATACAAGAAAAATTAAGGAATAAGAAAGAAAAGTTAAAGAAAATACAGAGTATGTTAGAAAGCGAAATAGATTCACAAATAAAATATTTAGAATATAAGGAAAGACAAACAAAGTTAGAAAATGATATTAAGAAATTAGAAGAACAGAGTAAAAATACTAGTAAATATTGGATAGATGTTGGAAATGGTTGGAAGAGGCGAATCAACAAATAATAAAATGTCAGACTCAGAATTTATAAAAAATTTATGGGAAGAAATAATAGTTAAGGAAAAACTAAATGCAATAATGAGATTGGTAGAAAAACAAGATAATCAAGAAAATTTGAGACAAATAATAAGAGAAGAGTTAACAAGCTTATGGAATAATTCTGAAATACCTACTTTAAAAATGATACTAGACAAGTTAATAAAATTAGAAGAAGGAAAACAAAAAATTATACCAGAAAAAGAAATTACAAATAAGCCAGAACTAAAAGCCATAAATGCATGGAGAAGAGTTAATGAGCCAATGATGATAGATATAAGTAAAATGAAACCTAATATATCTGAACCAATAGGAAAGGTATTAGATAATTTGGGACAACTTAGTAAAAAAGGAAAGTTCTAATGGAAACTAAAGAACAAAAAGAATATAACGTGATAACATTTTTAAAGAATCATGGAAAAGAAATTTTAGAAAGAGAAAAATATAAGTATGAACCATTAAAAAAGGAAACAACTAGTGAAAGCAAAGCTGAGTTTAAGATTGATACAACTGTGATAGAATATTTAACGTCAAAATTAGAACAACAAAAGGAAGAAATAGAAGAAATAAGGACGGAGAATAAAAAATTACGATTAAATACTAATGAAGAATGGTTAGAAAAATATAAAAAATATAAAAATAAATATAAAGAAACTAAAAAGGAACTAAAAGATGTAAAAAGAGATTTAAGACAAACAAAAAAGGAATTAAATGAAAAAATAGAAGAAAATAAAAAAGAAATAGAAATATTGAAAAGGCAATTAAATAAGTTAAAAGGAAAAAAAGAAGATACAAGTGAAGTTTCTAGTACTGTATCTACAAATAATAATACAAGTACTAGTGAATTGGAACAAGATAATTTAGGAAAAACGGTGAATATAATAGAAGAATATAACAGTAGTTATGAGGAAAATTCTGAAATGGAAATAGAAAATAAAAATATAATAGAAGCTTTAGAAAGAATGAAAAATGTAAATGCAGTAATAAAACAAGAATCGAATAGTGACCAAGAAGATAAAGATAATTATACTGATATAGAAACTGAAGGAATAAAAAATGAGGAAATGGATAACTACCCAGAAGAAGAAGTAACCGACCATAATATGGAAGTTATAACAAGATATAGGAACACGATACCAAAACACATACCAATAGGACAACATAATGAATTTAAAGAATTTATAGGATCAATGTCACAAGGCGTAAACTTGAATGGATACTTTTTAGACTTAGATAATGTATATGAAGAACAAGAAATTAGCAGGAGAATTACTGATTGGAATTTAGGAATGTATATAGCATTAATGAATTCTACTCATACAGATGAGTTAGAATATACTTATAACTTGATCTCAAAAACGTTAATTGGAAAGGTAGCATATTGGATAGAATCCATAGAATATCAGTTAAAAACTGAAGTACTAAGGTATGCAACGGATTGGAAATCAATGTTACAAATATTTGATATGATATTAAAAAGAGAATTCTTAGGAGAACCTTGGATAGTAGCTAGAGACCAAGTTTTAATAGAAAGAAAAATAGAAATAATAATGAATCTAAATAACATGAAATGCTGTAAAATTAACAAGTTACCAGAATATACTATAAGTTTTACTAAATTCTTTTATGAAGCTAGATTCTTACCCGAAGAAGGACAAATATATCAACAATTATATTATGATCATTTACCAGAACCTTATAATACTGAGATAACTAAGGAATATAATAAGTTAGAACCTCGTGAGAACACTCTGGGTGAAAGAATAAGAGTACTAAGAGGATATCTAATGAGAAAATGTGAAGAATATAGGGTACAACAGAAGGTTAAAAAGGATAAAAAACTAGGATTAAGAGAAATATGTGGATTTACTGAAAGAAGATTAGTATTTGGATGTGAAGATAAAAAACCCTATAGGAACTATAAGAAGAGGTATAATAAGAAAAAATCATATGATAAGTACAGAAGCAAACAAAATAGAAATAATTATCCTTATAAATACAACAGATATAAGAGAAAAAGATTTAGGAAATTTAGAAATACACCAGAAAATAGGAGAAGATATAAAAATAAGAGAAAGTTTAGAAGAAAACCTTTTAAAAAGAAAGATATAAGTGAATGTAAATGTTGGAATTGTAATGAAAAAGGACATTATGCTAATAAATGTCCTAAACTGAAAGAAAAGAAAGTAAAATATATAAATACATCACAATTCATAATGGATATAGAACAAATTAAAGAAGATGACAATAGATGGTATGAATATGAAGAGTTTTATATTAGTGAAACTGATAATGAAATAAACTTTATAAATTATGAATCATCTAGTGAAAGCAATTGGGAGGAATGGTAGCAATATACATAGAAGCAGATGTAGAATATAAAAAATATAAATTCCTAAAACAAAAAATATTTATAGATAGTGGAGCAGATCTATGTCTAGTAAAAAAGGAAGTTTTAGCTTCATATAGATGGGAAAAATCTAATGCACATAGAACTAGGGTATCAGGATTTAATGAACAAAAGAAGGAATTAGATGTAATAGCAAAAAACATGAGAATAAAGCTAAATAAAACATTATTCAGTTTACCTATTGTATATCAGAATAAGATGAAGCAATCTATATTATTAGGAAATAACTTTTTAGATTATTTTAAAACACATATAGTAACTTCAAATACCCTATCATTACAAACTCCGTGTAATAAGTGGATAGTATTAAAAAGAATTATGCCAATAAGTACTATAAATACTATAAGAATAAACAATCTAAAAATAGAAAGAAATAATAATCTACAAGAATTAACTAAAAAATATAATAATTTATTAAAATCCAACTTCGGAGAAAATCCTATGAGGTTATGGGATAAGGAAAAGATATATGCTGAAATAAAATTATTAAACCCTAATGATATAATAAGATCTAAACCTATAAGGTATAGCCCTTCAGACCAAAAAGAATTTGATAATCAAATCAATGAATTATTAAAACTAAAATTAATACAAGAAAGTAAAAGTCCACATAGTAGCCCGGCTTTCCTTGTAAGAAAACATAATGAACAAAAAAGGGGAAAAGCCCGTATGGTAATAGACTATAGAGAATTAAATAAGAAAACTATATTTGATGGATATTTCTTACCATACAAAAGAAATCTTATAAATAGACTAGGAAATAAGAAATGGTTTAGTAAATTTGATTGTAAAAGTGGATTTTGGCAAATAAAATTAACCAAAGAATCAAGACCTTTAACAGCCTTTAGTGCTCCGCAAGGACATTATGAATGGATAGTATTACCCTTTGGATTAAAAAATGCGCCACAAATATTTCAACGAAGAATGGACCAAATCTTTAGGAAATTAAAAGATTTCTGTATAGTATATGTAGACGATATATTAATATATAGTGAAACTCTAGAAGAACATATAAAACATTTAGAGCAATTTATAAAAACAATAGACCAGCATGGAATATTACTGTCTGAAAAGAAATCTGAAAATTTCGGAAGTTCAATTCTCTCTCTCTCTGAATATGTCTGGCTAAACTTCTTCACTCTCTATAAACTCTACTAAGAAACATTCATAATAATAGAAACAGATTATTTTATAAGTATTATATACAATCAGAATTGGTTCAGAAAAATAATATCTTGAAGAATAGCGATATGGAAGAGACCGTGTGAGGACTCCTGCATCCAGCCAAAGAATATCCAAAGGAGCTTGGAGAGCGTTATGGATAATAGGGCAAGGGTGAGTTGAGACTTCCGGTGACCAGAAAGCTATTGTAAAAGGTAAAAGAACATGAAAATTGTATAAAAATTCTTAAGGAAAAGGTGAAAGATTTACCAAAACATAGAATACCCATAGAAACAGATCATTTAGAATTATATACTGATGCTAGTGATATAGGATGGGGAGCAGTCCTAATAGCATATGAGAAGGATGACATAGATAAAAAAAATACACATATATGTGGATATGCAGGAGGAACTTGGAAACCTAATGAATCAAACTACCACATAAATGAAAAAGAACTATTAGCTGTAAAATATGGGATTAAAAAGTTTCATTATCATTTATTACCTGTTAAATTTGTAGTAAGAACAGATAATACTCAAGTAAAAGCCTTTATTACTAATAAAATAGAATTATTACCAGAATTAAATAAAAGAAGAAAATGGCAATCTTTTTTCTGTTGTTATGATTTTGTAATAAAAAATATATCAGGAACAAAAAATGTGTTAGCTGACTATCTTAGCAGAGAAAATAAACAATGAAAATAGAATATACAAGAAGACAAGCTCAACCATGGAAAATCATATCGGGATCTTTAATAATATGGACTACTACTTCAGAAGCTGTAGAATTTATAAAAAATTTTGCTCTTGAAGGATTAGATGAAAATAATACAGAAAAACTAGAAGAAGCATACAAAGGATTTCTAGAAATAGAAAAACACATTGGTTATTATTTCACTCCTAATAGAAGGAATATTGATGAATTATTAATATCAATTATTAGAAAAATAAATGCCATTGAATGTCATGCATTTTGTTTTTGTAAAGGGAAAATTTAATTGTTTGTTGCTCTTAGCAGGATATGGAAAATTTTGAGAAATATATCACTGATGTCACTTCTCATAGCTCAACCAATAATGAGAAAATCACCAAACTCCAAAAGGAGATAGAAACCCTGGTTCAGGAGAACCAACATTTTCTGAAACAAATTATGGAAGCTATAAAAGACAAAACAACTCTACAAGCTTCAGTTGCAATCCCTACAATAAAACCTATAACATTTTCATCAAAGCTTGTAACCATGCCATCACCTTCAACCAACATATCAACTACTCTGTCAAATTTATCAATGAGTGATAGGCTGAAACACTCACCTGAGATGGTGAAAACATATGAGCAAATGATGAAATATTATGATTATAAATCTAACCCTGATGTTTGCAGACTGACAAAATCTACAAAATATCCCAGATATATTTGTTGTGAAAATGCAAAACCTGACATAGTCTATAACCTGTTTATACATGGTTTTGTTGACAAGATCTTAACAAATGAAACCATGTATTGTATATCAAAGCTACCAAGTATAATTGTCAAATCCGTGGAAGCTATGATACGGGAAATGGGAGCAGGCTCATATGGAATACAAGTTTTTGATGCATCAACCGATCTAGTTGGAAAACCCATAATAATATGTCAACTATTTAAATTGGGAAGGAATATGGCAGATATTGTGGGAGAAACCAAAAGCTTGAAATTGCCAAATCCCTGTGATATTAACAAATTCCAGGAATGGTTATGTGAAAAACGAGCCATTGGACTAGCTACCCTCAGGTCCAAAATACAAGATATACTACGAGCTCGGAAAGCTATAATTATTTCTGAAAGCCATGGTGGAGGTTTCACCGAAAGTATAATAACCTTATATTATGATAATATTATACAAAATTCAGGAACTATGGCATTAGAGATAATGCTTGATAAAATAGAAAACCTGAAATATAATCATGCAAAACATACTACTGAATATTATCAAAGAATAACAGGTCCTCGAAAGAGACCTATTATCAGTCTAAAAGATGATAACAAAGGGATGAATTCTGATCCCTTTGCATAATACAAAAATGGTGTAATACACCAGAACACTGCAAATTGAATGGTGAAAACCAAAAAGTTATATTACCAGGAGATTCCAAAAATATCATGGCAGACAAAGATGAAGAAAGAAGAAAAGAAAAAGCAGATTCCCTGGAAAAAGATGACAGATCCTGCAAGATATCATGGCAGACACAAAAGATAAAGATGAAGAAAATATGAAGAGACGACAAAAGAAGAAATGGCAGACAAAGAAAAGAAAAGATTCCTGAATTATTAGTAATTATGTAAAAGAAACCGGTTATCCCGGTAATCTGTAACCATATAGAAAGACTACTATAAATAAGTCCATACATGAAATGGAAAGGATATCTGAAAATTTCGGAAGTTCAATTCTCTCTCTCTCTGAATATGTCTGGCTAAACTTCTTCACTCTCTATAAACTCTACTAAGAAACATTCATAATAATAGAAACAGATTATTTTATAAGTATTATATACAATCAGAATTGGTTCAGAAAAATAATATCTTGAAGAATAGCGATATGGAAGAGACCGTGTGAGGACTCCTGCATCCAGCCAAAGAATATCCAAAGGAGCTTGGAGAGCGTTATGGATAATAGGGCAAGGGTGAGTTGAGACTTCCGGTGACCAGAAAGCTATTGTAAAAGGTAAAATATTCTGATTTAAATCTGATTGTGTATGATAGCATTATAAAATAATATTTTCTGAGATTATGATGTATAATTAGTATGAGGTTATAGAGATGATTTCATTTAAAATAATGAATTTGATTTTGTCTATTGCTTACTACATGCAAAAATAACCATATTAATTAATACGAAAATGCATGCACCTTCCCTCGCCTTCCCTCTTTAGGGTTGTGTAGATATATAAACGATCCATAATAATAACCCCAGAAATTGGTATCAGAGCCAGTAATAGGCGGAAAATGAACAGTAAAACACTGTAGCAAAAGTAGCCGTGAATAGTAAACAGTGAATAGTAACTAATGAATAGTAAAAAGGAAATAAAATTTGATAGTTAAATGAGACCTCCGACAAGGATAAATAGAGAAAAGAATAAAAGATATAAATCTAAAATAATAATAACCCCAGAAATTGGTGATATAAAAACGATCCATAATAATAACCCCAGAAATTGGTATGTGTATTTTTTTTATCTATGTCATCCTTCTCATATGCTATTAGGACTGCTCCCCATCCTATATCACTAGCATCAGTATATAATTCTAAATGATCTGTTTCTATGGGTATTCTATGTTTTGGTAAATCTTTCACCTTTTCCTTAAGAATTTTTATACAGTTTTCATGTTCTTTTGTCCATCCAAAAGGTTTATTTTTTGTTAGTTCCTGTAATGGTTTTCTTAATTTAGGTAAGTCTTTAATATGATCTGAGGCATAATTTATTATTCCTAAAAATTGTTGTACCTCTTTTTTATTTTCTAATTTGTCCTTAAAATTTACAATCTTTGTTACTATATGGTCTTGTAATTGTATACCTTCTTTATCTATTTTGTATCCTAAATATTCTATCTTATCCTTAAATATTTCAGATTTCTTTTCAGACAGTAATATTCCATGCTGGTCTATTGTTTTTATAAATTGCTCTAAATGTTTTATATGTTCTTCTAGAGTTTCACTATATATTAATATATCGTCTACATATACTATACAGAAATCTTTTAATTTCCTAAAGATTTGGTCCATTCTTCGTTGAAATATTTGTGGCGCATTTTTTAATCCAAAGGGTAATACTATCCATTCATAATGTCCTTGCGGAGCACTAAAGGCTGTTAAAGGTCTTGATTCTTTGGTTAATTTTATTTGCCAAAATCCACTTTTACAATCAAATTTACTAAACCATTTCTTATTTCCTAGTCTATTTATAAGATTTCTTTTGTATGGTAAGAAATATCCATCAAATATAGTTTTCTTATTTAATTCTCTATAGTCTATTACCATACGGGCTTTTCCCCTTTTTTGTTCATTATGTTTTCTTACAAGGAAAGCCGGGCTACTATGTGGACTTTTACTTTCTTGTATTAATTTTAGTTTTAATAATTCATTGATTTGATTATCAAATTCTTTTTGGTCTGAAGGGCTATACCTTATAGGTTTAGATCTTATTATATCATTAGGGTTTAATAATTTTATTTCAGCATATATCTTTTCCTTATCCCATAACCTCATAGGATTTTCTCCGAAGTTGGATTTTAATAAATTATTATATTTTTTAGTTAATTCTTGTAGATTATTATTTCTTTCTATTTTTAGATTGTTTATTCTTATAGTATTTATAGTACTTATTGGCATAATTCTTTTTAATACTATCCACTTATTACACGGAGTTTGTAATGATAGGGTATTTGAAGTTACTATATGTGTTTTAAAATAATCTAAAAAGTTATTTCCTAATAATATAGATTGCTTCATCTTATTCTGATATACAATAGGTAAACTGAATAATGTTTTATTTAGCTTTATTCTCATGTTTTTTGCTATTACATCTAATTCCTTCTTTTGTTCATTAAATCCTGATACCCTAGTTCTATGTGCATTAGATTTTTCCCATCTATATGAAGCTAAAACTTCCTTTTTTACTAGACATAGATCTGCTCCACTATCTATAAATATTTTTTGTTTTAGGAATTTATATTTTTTATATTCTACATCTGCTTCTATGTATATTGCTACCATTCCTCCCAATTGCTTTCACTAGATGATTCATAATTTATAAAGTTTATTTCATTATCAGTTTCACTAATATAAAACTCTTCATATTCATACCATCTATTGTCATCTTCTTTAATTTGTTCTATATCCATTATGAATTGTGATGTATTTATATATTTTACTTTCTTTTCTTTCAGTTTAGGACATTTATTAGCATAATGTCCTTTTTCATTACAATTCCAACATTTACATTCACTTATATCTTTCTTTTTAAAAGGTTTTCTTCTAAACTTTCTCTTATTTTTATATCTTCTCCTATTTTCTGGTGTATTTCTAAATTTCCTAAATCTTTTTCTCTTATATCTGTTGTATTTATAAGGATAATTATTTCTATTTTGTTTGCTTCTGTACTTATCATATGATTTTTTCTTATTATACCTCTTCTTATAGTTCCTATAGGGTTTTTTATCTTCACATCCAAATACTAATCTTCTTTCAGTAAATCCACATATTTCTCTTAATCCTAGTTTTTTATCCTTTTTAACCTTCTGTTGTACCCTATATTCTTCACATTTTCTCATTAGATATCCTCTTAGTACTCTTATTCTTTCACCCAGAGTGTTCTCACGAGGTTCTAACTTATTATATTCCTTAGTTATCTCAGTATTATAAGGTTCTGGTAAATGATCATAATATAATTGTTGATATATATGTCCTTCTTCGGGTAAGAATCTAGCTTCATAAAAGAATTTAGTAAAACTTATAGTATATTCTGGTAACTTGTTAATTTTACAGCATTTCATGTTATTTAGATTCATTATTATTTCTATTTTTCTTTCTATTAAAACTTGGTCTCTAGCTACTATCCAAGGTTCTCCTAAGAATTCTCTTTTTAATATCATATCAAATATTTGTAACATTGATTTCCAATCCGTTGCATACCTTAGTACTTCAGTTTTTAACTGATATTCTATGGATTCTATCCAATATGCTACCTTTCCAATTAACGTTTTTGAGATCAAGTTATAAGTATATTCTAACTCATCTGTATGAGTAGAATTCATTAATGCTATATACATTCCTAAATTCCAATCAGTAATTCTCCTGCTAATTTCTTGTTCTTCATATACATTATCTAAGTCTAAAAAGTATCCATTCAAGTTTACGCCTTGTGACATTGATCCTATAAATTCTTTAAATTCATTATGTTGTCCTATTGGTATGTGTTTTGGTATCGTGTTCCTATATCTTGTTATAACTTCCATATTATGGTCGGTTACTTCTTCTTCTGGGTAGTTATCCATTTCCTCATTTTTTATTCCTTCAGTTTCTATATCAGTATAATTATCTTTATCTTCTTGGTCACTATTCGATTCTTGTTTTATTACTGCATTTACATTTTTCATTCTTTCTAAAGCTTCTATTATATTTTTATTTTCTATTTCCATTTCAGAATTTTCCTCATAACTACTGTTATATTCTTCTATTATATTCACCGTTTTTCCTAAATTATCTTGTTCCAATTCACTAGTACTTGTATTATTATTTGTAGATACAGTACTAGAAACTTCACTTGTATCTTCTTTTTTTCCTTTTAACTTATTTAATTGCCTTTTCAATATTTCTATTTCTTTTTTATTTTCTTCTGTTTTTTCATTTAATTCCTTTTTTGTTTGTCTTAAATCTCTTTTTACATCTTTTAGTTCCTTTTTAGTTTCTTTATATTTATTTTTATATTTTTTATATTTTTCTAACCATTCTTCATTAGTATTTAATCGTAATTTTTTATTCTCCGTCCTTATTTCTTCTATTTCTTCCTTTTGTTGTTCTAATTTTGACTTTAAATATTCTATCACAGTTGTATCAATCTTAAACTCAGCTTTGCTTTCACTAGTTGTTTCCTTTTTTAATGGTTCATACTTATATTTTTCTCTTTCTAAAATTTCTTTTCCATGATTCTTTAAAAATGTTATCACGTTATATTCTTTTTGTTCTTTAGTTTCCATTAGAACTTTCCTTTTTTACTAAGTTGTCCCAAATTATCTAATACCTTTCCTATTGGTTCAGATATATTAGGTTTCATTTTACTTATATCTATCATCATTGGCTCATTAACTCTTCTTCATGCATTTATGGCTTTTAGTTCTGGCTTATTTGTAATTTCTTTTTCTGGTATAATTTTTTGTTTTCCTTCTTCTAATTTTATTAACTTGTCTAGTATCATTTTTAAAGTAGGTATTTCAGAATTATTCCATAAGCTTGTTAACTCTTCTCTTATTATTTGTCTCAAATTTTCTTGATTAACTTGTTTTTCTACCAATCTCATTATTGCTTTTAGTTTTTCCTTAACTATTATTTCTTCCCATAAATTTTTTATAAATTCTGAGTCTGACATTTTATTATTTGTTGATTCGCCTCTTCCAACCATTTCCAACATCTATCCAATATTTACTAGTATTTTTACTCTGTTCTTCTAATTTCTTAATATCATTTTCTAACTTTGTTTGTCTTTCCTTATATTCTAAATATTTTATTTGTGAATCTATTTCGCTTTCTAACATACTCTGTATTTTCTTTAACTTTTCTTTCTTATTCCTTAATTTTTCTTGTATATTCATAGTTTTTCTATAAATCTTTCTTTTCCTTGATCTACTATCTTTATTCCATTATTATTAATTTTATAATTTATCATTTTTAAGAAGTCGCTTCCTAATAATAATTCACTCGAACTATCATATTCTATTACTCCTATATTTATATTATATTCCAAGTCTAATATTTTAAACTTTAAATTAGTACATTTAGTAATAAATATTTCTCTATCATTTTCTGCATATCTGTAAGTCTGAGGTTCTATCCACTTACAATTTTCTTCATTTACCTTGCTTATATGAATAAAACTTTTGGTAGCTCCTGTATTAATTTCTGCTATACAGTCTCTTGTTATTATTTCGTCAAATATTATTATTTTTATTTTCAAACTATCAGTATCTATTTTTATTAAATCTATCTTTCTACTCGTCATACTCATTGATCTAATTAATCTTATAGGATTTTGTTCTTTTCTAAAACTTAATCTAGATCCTTCTAATATTGGTTTAATTCTTTGCCTTGGAATCATTTGTCTATTACTAAAATCTATTGTAATTTCTTCTGGGATTGTTATTTGAGATTCTTCTTTATGTTCAATTTTTTCTAATATATCATTATATAACTTTGGTACTATTATTCCTAATTCCGTTTGTTTTTTTACGTGATGGTTTCCAGTCATAGCATAAACCATTTTGGTTTCTATACTAATAACTTTACTTCCTTTTTGCATTTTTATTCCATCTAACTTATAGTATAATGTTAAAGATCTTTCTTTATTTTCATCCCTTAGTGATATACTAAAATCGGGTTGTATTATAAATTTTAATTTCTGATATATTAAGTTTCCTTTTATTACTGCTATTAATGAATCTTGTATATTTCCTATTATTCTATCATCCAATACATATATCTGTATAGGAGTATCGATATTTTTCTGAAAATATGCTTTTATTGTAAATTCTATTGCTCCAAAATATATGTTTTTTAGTTTATTTGCTTCCTTTTGTTTTAATTTGGATAATTCTCTTTTTATTAATCCATCTGTTATTAAATTTATTCTTGTTTTTCCATTTATTGTATCTATATCTATTACATTCTCATGTTTTTGGGCTATATACCTAACTTCCTTATTTCTTTCAAAATATGATGTCTTGAATATCTTTTTTATTGTTAATTCTTCTGTTTCACTTTGAATTTGATTATATATATCTGGTTTAAAACTTAGGGTTTGTGATGTTCCTCCTTCGTATTCATCCATTTGATAATACATATCTTGTTTTTCACTTATTTCTTCTAATGACATTTTATCCATCTGTATTTTATCCAGTTATATTATTTGTTAAAATTATTCTTTTAAGTCCTTGTATTCTTAGTTTATCATTTCTAAATATTATTATCATATTTCCAAGTTGTTGGTAAATTCTCATAATTTCTTCGTTATTCTCTCTTGTCCATGTTATTTTATTTTTTCTTTCTAGTAATTTTTCCAGATCTATTTCTAATTTTTCTTGATTTTTTATTAATTGCTTTAGTTTTCTATTATTTCTAGTTATTGCATTTGGATCTGTCCAATTCATTTTTTTATTTTTTTTGTTTTAAATCGTCTATTAATCTATATTGTTCAGTTAATACTTCTTTTAAGTCTTTTATTTCGATTTCTAAATTAGTTTCTTTAATAAATTTTCCTCGTTTTAATAAAAGTTTTTCTTCCTCTAGTCTCCTAATTTTTTCATCTCTTTCTTCCAACATTGTTTGTAATATAGCTATAATATCTAATTTTTCATTTATTATTTGCATGCTTATCTTACAACTTTCAATATGTTGATTTATTAGCCTATTATATGTTGGTTCTTTATCAGCTATATACTGAATTGATCGTATCCTTAAATCTTCCATAAGTCAGATTAATTGTCTGTATAAAATTTTCTTACACATCTGTTGTGTTACTTTGTTTTCTACCATAAATAAAATTAATAGAGTTGATAGAATATTTAAAGTCAAAATTAGAACAACAAAAGGAAGAAATAGAAGAAATAAGGACGGAGAATAAAAAATTACGATTAAATACTAATGAAGAATGGTTAGAAAAATATAAAAATAAATATAAAGAAACTAAAAAGGAATTAAAAGATGTAAAAAGAGATTTAAGACAAACAAAAAAGGAATTAAATGAAAAAACAGAAGAAAATAAAAAAGAAATAGAAATATTGAAAAGGCAATTAAATAAGTTAAAAGGAAAAAAAGAAGATACAAGTGAAGTTTCTAGTACTGTATCTACAAATAATAATACAAGTACTAGTGAATTGGAACAAGATAATTTAGGAAAAACGGTGAATATAATAGAAGAATATAACAGTAGTTATGAGGAAAATTCTGAAATGGAAATAGAAAATAAAAATATAATAGAAGCTTTAGAAAGAATGAAAAATGTAAATGCAGTAATAAAACAAGAATCGAATAGTGACCAAGAAGATAAAGATAATTATACTGATATAGAAACTGAAGGAATAAAAAATGAGGAAATGGATAACTACCCAGAAGAAGAAGTAACCGACCATAATATGGAAGTTATAACAAGATATAGGAACACGATACCAAAACACATACCAATAGGACAACATAATGAATTTAAAGAATTTATAGGATCAATGTCACAAGGCGTAAACTTGAATGGATACTTTTTAGACTTAGATAATGTATATGAAGAACAAGAAATTAGCAGGAGAATTACTGATTGGAATTTAGGAATGTATATAGCATTAATGAATTCTACTCATACAGATGAGTTAGAATATACTTATAACTTGATCTCAAAAACGTTAATTGGAAAGGTAGCATATTGGATAGAATCCATAGAATATCAGTTAAAAACTGAAGTACTAAGGTATGCAACGGATTGGAAATCAATGTTACAAATATTTGATATGATATTAAAAAGAGAATTCTTAGGAGAACCTTGGATAGTAGCTAGAGACCAAGTTTTAATAGAAAGAAAAATAGAAATAATAATGAATCTAAATAACATGAAATGCTGTAAAATTAACAAGTTACCAGAATATACTATAAGTTTTACTAAATTCTTTTATGAAGCTAGATTCTTACCCGAAGAAGGACATATATATCAACAATTATATTATGATCATTTACCAGAACCTTATAATACTGAGATAACTAAGGAATATAATAAGTTAGAACCTCGTGAGAACACTCTGGGTGAAAAAATAAGAGTACTAAGAGGATATCTAATGAGAAAATGTGAAGAATATAGGGTACAACAGAAGGTTAAAAAGGATAAAAAACTAGGATTAAGAGAAATATGTGGATTTACTGAAAGAAGATTAGTATTTGGATGTGAAGATAAAAAACCCTATAGGAACTATAAGAAGAGGTATAATAAGAAAAAATCATATGATAAGTACAGAAGCAAACAAAATAGAAATAATTATCCTTATAAATACAACAGATATAAGAGAAAAAGATTTAGGAAATTTAGAAATACACCAGAAAATAGGAGAAGATATAAAAATAAGAGAAAGTTTAGAAGAAAACCTTTTAAAAAGAAAGATATAAGTGAATGTAAATGTTGGAATTGTAATGAAAAAGGACATTATGCTAATAAATGTCCTAAACTGAAAGAAAAGAAAGTAAAATATATAAATACATCACAATTCATAATGGATATAGAACAAATTAAAGAAGATGACAATAGATGGTATGAATATGAAGAGTTTTATATTAGTGAAACTGATAATGAAATAAACTTTATAAATTATGAATCATCTAGTGAAAGCAATTGGGAGGAATGGTAGCAATATACATAGAAGCAGATGTAGAATATAAAAAATATAAATTCCTAAAACAAAAAATATTTATAGATAGTGGAGCAGATCTATGTCTAGTAAAAAAGGAAGTTTTAGCTTCATATAGATGGGAAAAATCTAATGCACATAGAACTAGGGTATCAGGATTTAATGAACAAAAGAAGGAATTAGATGTAATAGCAAAAAACATGAGAATAAAGCTAAATAAAACATTATTCAGTTTACCTATTGTATATCAGAATAAGATGAAGCAATCTATATTATTAGGAAATAACTTTTTAGATTATTTTAAAACACATATAGTAACTTCAAATACCCTATCATTACAAACTCCGTGTAATAAGTGGATAGTATTAAAAAGAATTATGCCAATAAGTACTATAAATACTATAAGAATAAACAATCTAAAAATAGAAAGAAATAATAATCTACAAGAATTAACTAAAAAATATAATAATTTATTAAAATCCAACTTCGGAGAAAATCCTATGAGGTTATGGGATAAGGAAAAGATATATGCTGAAATAAAATTATTAAACCCTAATGATATAATAATATAAGGTATAGCCCTTCAGACCAAAAAGAATTTGATAATCAAATCAATGAATTATTAAAACTAAAATTAATACAAGAAAGTAAAAGTCCACATAGTAGCCCGGCTTTCCTTGTAAGAAAACATAATGAACAAAAAAGGGGAAAAGCCCGTATGGTAATAGACTATAGAGAATTAAATAAGAAAACTATATTTGATGGATATTTCTTACCATACAAAAGAAATCTTATAAATAGACTAGGAAATAAGAAATGGTTTAGTAAATTTGATTGTAAAAGTGGATTTTGGCAAATAAAATTAACCAAAGAATCAAGACCTTTAACAGCCTTTAGTGCTCCGCAAGGACATTATGAATGGATAGTATTACCCTTTGGATTAAAAAATGCGCCACAAATATTTCAACGAAGAATGGACCAAATCTTTAGGAAATTAAAAGATTTCTGTATAGTATATGTAGACGATATATTAATATATAGTGAAACTCTAGAAGAACATATAAAACATTTAGAGCAATTTATAAAAACAATAGACCAGCATGGAATATTACTGTCTGAAAAGAAATCTGAAATATTTAAGGATAAGATAGAATATTTAGGATACAAAATAGATAAAGAAGGTATACAATTACAAGACCATATAGTAACAAAGATTGTAAATTTTAAGGACAAATTAGAAAATAAAAAAGAGGTACAACAATTTTTAGGAATAATAAATTATGCCTCAGATCATATTAAAGACTTACCTAAATTAAGAAAACCATTACAGGAACTAACAAAAAATAAACCTTTTGGATGGACAAAAGAACATGAAAACTGTATAAAAATTCTTAAGGAAAAGGTGAAAGATTTACCAAAACATAGAATACCCATAGAAACAGATCATTTAGAATTATATACTGATGCTAGTGATATAGGATGGGGAGCAGTCCTAATAGCATATGAGAAGGATGACATAGATAAAGAAAATACACATATATGTGGATATGCAGGAGGAACTTGGAAACCTAATGAATCAAACTACCACATAAATGAAAAAGAACTATTAGCTGTAAAATATGGGATTAAAAAGTTTCATTATCATTTATTACCTGTTAAATTTGTAGTAAGAACAGATAATACTCAAGTAAAAGCCTTTATTACTAATAAAATAGAATTATTACCAGAATTAAATAAAAGAAGAAAATGGCAATCTTTTTTCTGTTGTTATGATTTTGTAATAAAAAATATATCAGGAACAAAAAATGTGTTAGCTGACTATCTTAGCAGAGAAAATAAACAATGAAAATAGAATATACAAGAAGACAAGCTCAACCATGGAAAATCATATCGGGATCTTTAATAATATGGACTACTACTTCAGAAGCTGTAGAATTTATAAAAAATTTTGCTCTTGAAGGATTAGATGAAAATAATACAGAAAAACTAGAAGAAGCATACAAAGGATTTCTAGAAATAGAAAAACACATTGGTTATTATTTCACTCCTAATAGAAGGAATATTGATGAATTATTAATATCAATTATTAGAAAAATAAATGCCATTGAATGTCATGCATTTTGTTTTTGTAAAGGGAAAATTTAATTGTTTGTTGCTCTTAGCAGGATATGGAAAATTTTGAGAAATATATCACTGATGTCACTTCTCATATCTCAACCAATAATGAGAAAATCACCAAACTCCAAAAGGAGATAGAAACCCTGGTTCAGGAGAACCAACATTTTCTGAAACAAATTATGGAAGCTATAAAAGACAAAACAACTCTACAAGCTTCAGTTGCAATCCCTACAATAAAACCTATAACATTTTCATCAAAGCTTGTAACCATGCCATCACCTTCAACCAACATATCAACTACTCTGTCAAATTTATCAATGAGTGATAGGCTGAAACACTCACCTGAGATGGTGAAAACATATGAGCAAATGATGAAATATTATGATTATAAATCTAACCCTGATGTTTGCAGACTGACAAAATCTACAAAATATCCCAGATATATTTGTTGTGAAAATGCAAAACCTGACATAGTCTATAACCTATTTATACATGGTTTTGTTGACAAGATCTTAACAAATGAAACCATGTATTGTATATCAAAGCTACCAAGTATAATTGTCAAATCCGTGGAAGCTATGATACGGGAAATGGGAGCAGGCTCATATGGAATACAAGTTTTTGATGCATCAACCGATCTAGTTGGAAAACCCATAATAATATGTCAACTATTTAAATTGGGAAGGAATATGGCAGATATTGTGGGAGAAACCAAAAGCTTGAAATTGCCAAATCCCTGTGATATTAACAAATTCCAGGAATGGTTATGTGAAAAACGAGCCATTGGACTAGCTACCCTCAGGTCCAAAATACAAGATATACTACGAGCTCGGAAAGCTATAATTATTTCTGAAAGCCATGGTGGAGGTTTCACCGAAAGTATAATAACCTTATATTATGATAATATTATACAAAATTCAGGAACTATGGCATTAGAGATAATGCTTGATAAAATAGAAAACCTGAAATATAATCATGCAAAACATACTACTGAATATTATCAAAGAATAACAGGTCCTCGAAAGAGACCTATTATCAGTCTAAAAGATGATAACAAAGGGATGAATTCTGATCCCTTTGCATAATACAAAAATGGTGTAATACACCAGAACACTGCAAATTGAATGGTGAAAACCAAAAAGTTATATTACCAGGAGATTCCAAAAATATCATGGCAGACAAAGATGAAGAAAGAAGAAAAGAAAAAGCAGATTCCCTGGAAAAAGATGACAGATCCTGCAAGATATCATGGCAGACACAAAAGATAAAGATGAAGAAAATATGAAGAGACGACAAAAGAAGAAATGGCAGACAAAGAAAAGAAAAGATTCCTGAATTATTAGTAATTATGTAAAAGAAACCGGTTATCCCGGTAATCTGTAACCATATAGAAAGACTACTATAAATAAGTCCATACATGAAATGGAAAGGATATCTGAAAATTTCGGAAGTTCAATTCTCTCTCTCTGAATATGTCTGGCTAAACTTCTTCACTCTCTATAAACTCTACTAAGAAACATTCATAATAATAGAAACAGATTATTTTATAAGTATTATATACAATCAGAATTGGTTCAGAAAAATAATATCTTGAAGAATAGCGATATGGAAGAGACCGTGTGAGGACTCCTGCATCCAGCCAAAGAATATCCAAAGGAGCTTGGAGAGCGTTATGGATAATAGGGCAAGGGTGAGTTGAGACTTCCGGTGACCAGAAAGCTATTGTAAAAGGTAAAATATTCTGATTTAAATCTGATTGTGTATGATAGCATTATAAAATAATGTTTTCTGAGATTATGATGTATAATTAGTATGAGGTTATAGAGATGATTTCATTTAAAATAATGAATTTGAATATTAATTAATACGAAAATGCATGCACCTTCCCTCGCCTTCCCTCTTTAGGGTTGTGTAGATATATAAACGATCCATAATAATAATAACCCCAGAAATTGGTGATATATAAACGATCCATAATAATAACCCCATAAATTGCCTTTTTTACTAGACATAGATCTAGGGTATCAGGATTTAATGAACAAAAGAAGGAATTAGATGTAATAGCAAAAAACATGAGAATAAAGCTAAATAAAACATTATTCAGTTTACCTATTGTATATCAGAATAAGATGAAGCAATCTATATTATTAGGAAATAACTTTTTAGATTATTTTAAAACACATATAGTAACTTCAAATACCCTATCATTACAAACTCCGTGTAATAAGTGGATAGTATTAAAAAGAATTATGCCAATAAGTACTATAAATACTATAAGAATAAACAATCTAAAAATAGAAAGAAATAATAATCTACAAGAATTAACTAAAAAATATAATAATTTATTAAAATCCAACTTCGGAGAAAATCCTATGAGGTTATGGGATAAGGAAAAGATATATGCTGAAATAAAATTATTAAACCCTAATGATATAATAAGATCTAAACCTATAAGGTATAGCCCTTCAGACCAAAAAGAATTTGATAATCAAATCAATGAATTATTAAAACTAAAATTAATACAAGAAAGTAAAAGTCCACATAGTAGCCCGGCTTTCCTTGTAAGAAAACATAATGAACAAAAAAGGGGAAAAGCCCGTATGGTAATAGACTATAGAGAATTAAATAAGAAAACTATATTTGATGGATATTTCTTACCATACAAAAGAAATCTTATAAATAGACTAGGAAATAAGAAATGGTTTAGTAAATTTGATTGTAAAAGTGGATTTTGGCAAATAAAATTAACCAAAGAATCAAGACCTTTAACAGCCTTTAGTGCTCCGCAAGGACATTATGAATGGATAGTATTACCCTTTGGATTAAAAAATGCGCCACAAATATTTCAACGAAGAATGGACCAAATCTTTAGGAAATTAAAAGATTTCTGTATAGTATATGTAGACGATATATTAATATATAGTGAAACTCTAGAAGAACATATAAAACATTTAGAGCAATTTATAAAAACAATAGACCAGCATGGAATATTACTGTCTGAAAAGAAATCTGAAATATTTAAGGATAAGATAGAATATTTAGGATACAAAATAGATAAAGAAGGTATACAATTACAAGACCATATAGTAACAAAGATTGTAAATTTTAAGGACAAATTAGAAAATAAAAAAGAGGTACAACAATTTTTAGGAATAATAAATTATGCCTCAGATCATATTAAAGACTTACCTAAATTAAGAAAACCATTACAGGAACTAACAAAAAATAAACCTTTTGGATGGACAAAAGAACATGAAAACTGTATAAAAATTCTTAAGGAAAAGGTGAAAGATTTACCAAAACATAGAATACCCATAGAAACAGATCATTTAGAATTATATACTGATGCTAGTGATATAGGATGGGGAGCAGTCCTAATAGCATATGAGAAGGATGACATAGATAAAGAAAATACACATATATGTGGATATGCAGGAGGAACTTGGAAACCTAATGAATCAAACTACCACATAAATGAAAAAGAACTATTAGCTGTAAAATATGGGATTAAAAAGTTTCATTATCATTTATTACCTGTTAAATTTGTAGTAAGAACAGATAATACTCAAGTAAAAGCCTTTATTACTAATAAAATAGAATTATTACCAGAATTAAATAAAAGAAGAAAATGGCAATCTTTTTTCTGTTGTTATGATTTTGTAATAAAAAATATATCAGGAACAAAAAATGTGTTAGCTGACTATCTTAGCAGAGAAAATAAACAATGAAAATAGAATATACAAGAAGACAAGCTCAACCATGGAAAATCATATCGGGATCTTTAATAATATGGACTACTACTTCAGAAGCTGTAGAATTTATAAAAAATTTTGCTCTTGAAGGATTAGATGAAAATAATACAGAAAAACTAGAAGAAGCATACAAAGGATTTCTAGAAATAGAAAAACACATTGGTTATTATTTCACTCCTAATAGAAGGAATATTGATGAATTATTAATATCAATTATTAGAAAAATAAATGCCATTGAATGTCATGCATTTTGTTTTTGTAAAGGGAAAATTTAATTGTTTGTTGCTCTTAGCAGGATATGGAAAATTTTGAGAAATATATCACTGATGTCACTTCTCATATCTCAACCAATAATGAGAAAATCACCAAACTCCAAAAGGAGATAGAAACCCTGGTTCAGGAGAACCAACATTTTCTGAAACAAATTATGGAAGCTATAAAAGACAAAACAACTCTACAAGCTTCAGTTGCAATCCCTACAATAAAACCTATAACATTTTCATCAAAGCTTGTAACCATGCCATCACCTTCAACCAACATATCAACTACTCTGTCAAATTTATCAATGAGTGATAGGCTGAAACACTCACCTGAGATGGTGAAAACATATGAGCAAATGATGAAATATTATGATTATAAATCTAACCCTGATGTTTGCAGACTGACAAAATCTACAAAATATCCCAGATATATTTGTTGTGAAAATGCAAAACCTGACATAGTCTATAACCTATTTATACATGGTTTTGTTGACAAGATCTTAACAAATGAAACCATGTATTGTATATCAAAGCTACCAAGTATAATTGTCAAATCCGTGGAAGCTATGATACGGGAAATGGGAGCAGGCTCATATGGAATACAAGTTTTTGATGCATCAACCGATCTAGTTGGAAAACCCATAATAATATGTCAACTATTTAAATTGGGAAGGAATATGGCAGATATTGTGGGAGAAACCAAAAGCTTGAAATTGCCAAATCCCTGTGATATTAACAAATTCCAGGAATGGTTATGTGAAAAACGAGCCATTGGACTAGCTACCCTCAGGTCCAAAATACAAGATATACTACGAGCTCGGAAAGCTATAATTATTTCTGAAAGCCATGGTGGAGGTTTCACCGAAAGTATAATAACCTTATATTATGATAATATTATACAAAATTCAGGAACTATGGCATTAGAGATAATGCTTGATAAAATAGAAAACCTGAAATATAATCATGCAAAACATACTACTGAATATTATCAAAGAATAACAGGTCCTCGAAAGAGACCTATTATCAGTCTAAAAGATGATAACAAAGGGATGAATTCTGATCCCTTTGCATAATACAAAAATGGTGTAATACACCAGAACACTGCAAATTGAATGGTGAAAACCAAAAAGTTATATTACCAGGAGATTCCAAAAATATCATGGCAGACAAAGATGAAGAAAGAAGAAAAGAAAAAGCAGATTCCCTGGAAAAAGATGACAGATCCTGCAAGATATCATGGCAGACACAAAAGATAAAGATGAAGAAAATATGAAGAGACGACAAAAGAAGAAATGGCAGACAAAGAAAAGAAAAGATTCCTGAATTATTAGTAATTATGTAAAAGAAACCGGTTATCCCGGTAATCTGTAACCATATAGAAAGACTACTATAAATAAGTCCATACATGAAATGGAAAGGATATCTGAAAATTTCGGAAGTTCAATTCTCTCTCTCTCTGAATATGTCTGGCTAAACTTCTTCACTCTCTATAAACTCTACTAAGAAACATTCATAATAATAGAAACAGATTATTTTATAAGTATTATATACAATCAGAATTGGTTCAGAAAAATAATATCTTGAAGAATAGCGATATGGAAGAGACCGTGTGAGGACTCCTGCATCCAGCCAAAGAATATCCAAAGGAGCTTGGAGAGCGTTATGGATAATAGGGCAAGGGTGAGTTGAGACTTCCGGTGACCAGAAAGCTATTGTAAAAGGTAAAATATTCTGATTTAAATCTGATTGTGTATGATAGCATTATAAAATAATGTTTTCTGAGATTATGATGTATAATTAGTATGAGGTTATAGAGATGATTTCATTTAAAATAATGAATTTGATTTTGTCTATTGCTTACTACATGCAAAAAATAACCATATTAATTAATACGAAAATGCATGCACCTTCCCTCGCCTTCCCTCTTTAGGGTTGTGTAGATATATAAACGATCCATAATAATAACCCCAGAAATTAAACGATCCATAATAATAACCCCAGGAATTGGTGATATATAAACGATCCATAATAATAACCCCAGAAATTGGTATATTGATGTCTCAGTTCTTGGTTCTATTATAAATTTTCTTCTACATTGTATTAACTATTACTCCCTTTGTCCCGTTGATTTCTATACGTTTACTATTTGCACGTATTTCGAGGTCTCTATAAAATATAGTTCCGTAATGTTTTTTTCAAAATTTTTTTTTTTGAATAAAAGTTTAAACATTAAACTTTTTTTCAGAATTTTTTTTTTTAAAAAAATATTGTGAAATTATGTTTTAAATAAGTATTGAAAAGCGTGTCGAAAAGTAACGTATAGAATTCAATGGGACAGAGAGAGTAACTAAGTTTAACTGTTTAAGCAACCATAATACTATTAAAAATATACACGTGTCTCTTCCTACATTGTACATTAGATAGTTTAACAATACATTGCATTAGAAGTAACAATCCAAGGCAACGTGTACCGTGTACGTGATGCATAAGAAGGGATAAGAAGTCAGAACTGAAAGCAGACTAGTCTGATGCAATTATCTTGACATCATGATGTGATGAATAAAATTACAATTTATCTTAATTTGAAGATTAATGCATTAAGTTCCCTAATTATCGTTATTTGGAGGGTCTAAAATATTCTAATTTTTTAAAAAGTGTAACCCTTAACTATTAATTTTTAACAAAACGTGCACCTAAAAGATTAAATCACACACACATATTTAGAAGATTTAATTTTATTTTTAATATAATTTTTTCAAAAAAGAAATTGTGAATAAAAGTTTTAATCAAATATTTTTATTCAATTTTTTTTTAAATATAACAATTCTAGCAATGTGGGCAAACCTTCTAAATATTGTCCCACAAAGTCAATGTCATATATTAAAAACATAGTGTATAGCGTTACAAGAAAGGAAGAGAGTGAGAGAAATTTTCTGTATTAGGCTTTTGGGGTTAATGGGCCTTCGTCTTGGGCTTTTAGTGTTACAAGAAACGTCATATATTGAACACTTTTCGGTTGAACCTGAAAAGTAAGAGAATGCGAGAGATTGTTCACCTGATTCACCTCTGATGTGAGAATGATGCTAAAAGGTTTAAGAATACAAGAAAGCAGTAAGTATTTGAGTGTGTAGAGAGAATTGTTGATTTCTTTCCATATATATAACAAAACCTTAACATTTGATGTTCGTCCGTTATGCTGAATATACGAACGAACGCTTGGGAGAGAAAGGGGGAGGCGTGACCCTTTTGTCCTGATTTCCCAATAGTTGGCCTTTCTGTCTTAGGCTTTTGGGGTTAATAGGCATTCGTCCAGATAAACCTTGATTTGTTTAGGCATTCGGTCCGTGGGCTTGAGATGGGCCCATAACTAACATATCCTTGTATTTCGGCTGACCCACAGGCAGGACGGAGGACAAGAGGCTTCAACTTATTTTTGATTCTGAACCCTAGGACATCCTTCAGTCGGTGATTCAAACGTGCCTAGACACGCGTCTATGTCATGGGGAAGTGGGGACTCATTGATACTGACATATGTCCCACTATCGAGATCCGTGATTTCATCGTAGCCCTTAAATCCCAACTGCCATCATCTGGCCTATTAATTTCAAAACGTCCAGGGATGGTTTTTACCACCCAAATATTTGTATTTTTGGCGCCTCTATATATATCCCATAGTTACTAGTTCCGTTTCACACTTTTTACTCAAGAGAAAACACAAAAAACATAATCAAAAAATCTCTACAACCCCAATTCTTAGATTTGGGCGATGAAGAGATGAGTTTTATGCAGCCTTGGTGGATTATTAGTCCCAAAGTATCGTATAAGGGGGGGTTGAATACAATACCAAAAATCTTTTCGATTCGTTTATAAGTTCTTCGTTAAAAGTAAGGAATCAAATTGAATGAAAACAATTCGAGGAATATATCGTTTTATTAATATAATCCTTGAGGTTGCTACAATCTAATCAATAAATTGATTAGCTACAATAAATTCAACAGCATAACAATATGTTTACAAGTTTAATAAATGAGGTGCTTTAATGGAGCTCCCGTAAATACTCTGTTGAAAGATGAAGAAGATAACTGAAATGAATTCAATTCATTTAGCTGCTAATGTAGTCTTTCAAATTCATTGGACAGGTGGCATTACTGTGTCCACACAATCCTTTGTTTTTGCTGCAATTGATTCACTGAATATCACAACTCTTCTATGAAGACTTAAACATCCTCTGAATATTCTTCTATGGCGACCAGTGGCTTTATATTGCTATATGGCGACTGGTTAAGCTCTATGACTAGTTGGTGAAGCCCTATGGCGACTGGTGAAGCTCTATGGCGACCAGTACACAAAGTGTCCTCTTCTATGAAGACCAAGCTCTATGACGATCACTGGTGTCTTAGAGATTCTATATGGCGACCACTGTGGTGCCTTAGAGTAATTCTTTATGGCGACCAATACTGTGGCGACCATAGAGTCTACTTGTAGTAGTATACACTTCTATGGTGACCAGAGTGAAGAATATTATGCCTTGGAATGTTCTTACTTCTGTTTATCCATTCTTCACTGTATCAACATTTTCTTCTGTGACTGAATCATAATTCCTTCTTGAATACTGATGTTTGGTGCACTGGTCTGGTTCACAAACAACTAGCATTGAGAGAACCTAATTCAATTTATCTTGTGTTTCTGAGCTGATACAGATTGGTGATTATCCATTGCTTCTTTCACTGAACCCTTGATCTGTAACACTTGAAATCAATTCATGTAACTGATGCTTAAAGTCCCTTGATGTCTTATTCTTCATGGCTGCTTGAACATGACAATGAACTTCTTCCCATGATCTGTTAGAGGACTTAAAGAGTCAATTGCATCTTTTGGTTCTTTGTGTTTATCTTGTCTTCATCTGTAGGGTTCCTGTTCTTCACAGTTTAATATTGTTTATCTGTTTTTGTTTTCATGTTGAGTTATAATTCCTCGATTACATGTTACATTACATTATGCTTTACAATCTCCCCCTATTTGATTTTTAGAGTTCGACAAGAAAATCCCTAAGGATAACTCAACTGATAATAAGAAAAAGTACAATCTCAAAACAGATAAAGATATTAAATACATTCTGGATTACATATTCAATTCCAGATTTCTTAAGTTACAAATTACAAAGAAGTGTTCTTCTAGCCTGAACATATATTCTATGTCTTCTTTATCTTTGTTCTTTTCTGCTTCCTGCTTCCTTCTCCTTCTTGAGTCTGATCAGATTTTCTCTTAGTGACTTTCTTCTTAGGATCTGAAGGTTTTGGAGGGGACTCTTTCAGCTCATTCAATCTAGCTTGCACACAATCACGAGCTTCTATTTCAAGTGCATTGACTGGAGGTGGATTGTTCAGCTCATGAAGCATTATCTCAAGATATTTGACTTTTGTGCATTTAGGAACAAGATCAAACAATAGTGATGATTTTCTGGACATTACGAAGACTATTATTCTTTTTGGATGTCCTCTTACTCTTTTAGTATCATTGATTGATTCTTCTTCCATCACTTCATCAAGTATCTTAATGATAGGAATTAAATCAACCTTGTCCTCCTTGCATGTAGATAGTTTGACATCCATCAAAGCTTATTGTATTGAGTCTGATTCACTTGTCCTGAAGTCTTTGATCCTGATCTTGCTCTTGTTGATTTTGAAAACTAGCTCCCCTTCATTGTCAGTGCTTATTATGGATTCATTGTCTTTCAGAAGATTAATTTATGGTTCTCCATTAATAAATACCATCTCATGGTACGCTCTTGTAACCTTCTTCATGTGCTTTTCTGTATCTCTAATCATTTTATCATTGAGCCTATAAGCATATAGAACTTCAGCAGCTTTATAATCTGCTTCTGATCTTTTAACACCTGGAGCTTCTAGTTTAGTTTTTTTGCTCCTGAGTTGACTTTCTAGGAAAGTAAGTTGTAGAAAATGAATGGTTCTTATGTGTAGGTCAGACATGGTGATGTTTTGCATCTTGCCACCCGCAAATACTTTGATCACGAATGGATACATAAAGGCTTGTGGGGATACATCCATCATCATTCTCCACAGTTAGTCTCTGAAATATTCGTTCTCATTTGATTTCAACCATGGGATTTTTGAGGCTAAGACAAATAGTTCAACAATGTTCAACTTCTTCAGCACACTGGTAGACACCTTCATCTGTACACCATCTATGTGATTGAAAGTGATCTTCCATCCATTCTTTAGAATGTTCATAGTAGTTCCCGTAGTTATTTTGCTGAACTGATCATAGAACTCATGGATGTTTTCATATTCTTTTCTGTAATGCTCCACAGTTCTTAACAGATTAGAGTTACCAGGGTCTGAATAATGATATGTTTCTGGTTGGTCCATTTTCTTCTTTATTTCTTCCCATTTGCTTCCTTTCCTATTAGCTCGAAGATATGCTTCTCTTGCTTCTTTGTTCTCCCTTCTGTGAATGGCTCTCTGAATTCTTGCTCTTGATCTTTCTATTTCTTTTTGAATCTCTATATAAGAGCGATTGATATTCTCTGGAAACCCATAGAATAAACAGTTGTCTGAGAAGGAATCTTCATCTTCAAACTCTTCGTCCTCAGTAATGATCTTTCTTTCCTCCGTAGTCACTTTTTCAAATCTTGGCTCACACCCCATCGGAACATCACTTTCATCTATTTCTCCTTCCTCCAGTTCCTCTTCAGAGAATAAGGGTCTTGGAGCATATATCTGAGACAACAGATTTTTCTTAGTTGTAATTATTTGGCTCAGATGTCCTATTTGCTCCTCCTGAGACGTTGCACTTTCCTTAGTGAATCTTTCTTTGAGGAGCACCCTTTCATCAATTCTCTCTTCTACATCTTCCTGTATCTCATCTCCAAACTCATCATAGGCAGCTCCAGTAGCTTGAAAGGCATCTTGAAGTAGATCAACAACAATGTCTACTTTTTCTTGTTCTTCTACCCTTTTCTCCCCCTCAGTTGGGTTGTCCTTCAGAGCTGGTGTTGATTGAGCATGTAAGGTCGAGACAGGGATCTCAAGAGAAACAGGAAGTTGCTTGCTGACTGAGGTCATTGGCCCAGTACTGGCAAGAGCTGCTCCAGAAGAGACCAGGATCATCGCTTACTTGCTAATTGAGAGCTTTGGCACAATATTGGAAATTTCCTTTCCTTTTCCTGTATGAGATATAGATCGCTCAACGAATTCCCGTAAACTGGCAAATGCTGCTTGCTGATGTTCAAGTTAATTGCAAAGACTGGCGATTTGATGATCTTTGAGAGATAATTCTTCCTGGAAATGTTGGTCTTTAAGAGCCAGCTGTTCTTTGAGATAACTGTCTTTGAAAGCCAGCTGCTCTTCAAGATAGGATTTGGTGGCATAATTTGATAGATTTATTAGTGTATTTTGGATGGTGGGTGTCTCACAGGCTTCTCGTAATGTATCACTCATCATTCTATCACCCGGTTTAGGGTGATGTGTGTCACTCATTCTCACATGTTCACTCCGCTCAAAGCTCCGAGATCCAAATATACCTACAGAAGACACTTGAACCATCCTTAAGGAGGTCAGCAGTGGTTCAATGGGAGTTCGCAATTCCCGATCCTTGTCTGAGACAAGTTTCCTGTCATCATTAGATGACTCATCCAGAGTTAGAATCTCTGGGAGGAGCACTGGGGCCGTCATATTTGGCATTTGATCCCCGGCTTTCCCTTATATCTGTGAAGATAAATTCCCCTTAGGCTCACTAGTTAAATCTAGTTCATCACCAATGGGGTGCCGATCAGCGCCTATGTCAGATCCACTATCCGTAGATGCATCCAGGGTTATCAGTCCTGGGAAGGTAAGTGATGTGCTAGATTTGGCAGCGATTACAGCACTCTCTCCTAACACCTGTGAAGGCAGTTGATCTATTGAAGGACCTTGAGCAGGATTTTCCAACCGTAAAATGGTTGAATGCCCTATTTCCGTCAATACTTCCTCACCAAAAAGAACTCTTCTAGTCGACTTATTTAAAGCTTCAAGAGCTTGAATATTGGAAAGTGTATTTGACTCATTACAGGATGTCGTGGCCGACGAGCAAATTTCAATATATCTACCTTGTTGAGAAGATAGAACTAGTAACTGTTTATTTTCCTTTTTAGCCAGAGAATCCTGTTGAGAAGATACCTGGAGGTTTACAGTTATCTCAGGAGATATACTGCTTTGGTTCAATAGAGACAGAGTTGTGGGTTCTCTCAAAGTACCTTCCTTATTTGCTGCATCTAGTGCGGTTTCTCCCTCTATATGCATTGGGTACTTATACTCCAGGGTTTGGGATAAGAGAGTTGAAGGTATTTGATTTGGCTCTAGAGGGTGGTTATGAATTTTTGGTATTCCAAACTCACTACCTCTCCTATCTACTTGTTCAATAAGTAGCTGTGTGTGATGAGTGTCAAGTTGTAATTGATCTATACTAATAAAATCAGAGCATGCTTCATAAGTATTACTTATAGCAGATGTACCCATACCTGAGAAAGCTGGTATGTAGACAGATGTATTAGAGTGGGTAGACTCAGCAGCTTTAGGAGGGTTTCCAGCAGCTTCATGTTGAGGTTGTTGAGCATTGTCAGGTACAACTTCTTGCTGTGGTTCAACTTCAATCTCTGCTTGATCAAAATCCTCAGGCTCAGGTTGATCTGCTTCTTCATTTGCATTCTCTTCAGGTGCATGAGCAATGTTCTCATGTTGTGCATCATCAGCTTGAGGCTCACCTTCATTGTCTTCATCTTCATGTGGAGCAGTGATAATGGCAAAGACATTTGTCATGTAATCTGTTAGGAAAGCAACATTTGTATTTGGATAGTTTCCTTTTCTGTGCAACATAGTCACTATCAACGGGGACATGATAGGAGAATCTTCCAAGATGTCACTATAAGTTGATGCCTTTTGTGATTCTGACAGTTTTCCATTGAGCACAATCTGAAGAAACCTTGTATATAAGATAAAGTTTTGATGCTAAAATTGGTTCTCCAAAATGTGCTTCATGAATAAACACCCAAAGTTGATGCGAAGATTATTTGCGATAGCAACACCAACAATTTAATTGAACTGAGTCAGTCCATGGAATCCACCAGTCTTGGGAGCCAAGCAGTGAGATAATATGTTGAAAAACAGATTCCATTCCTTGGGAAGATGACTCTTGTTGAAGTGTTTAGGAAAATCGCCATTCCTTGTTAATGTGCTTCTTATACCTCGGAAGAAACTGAATATTTCCCAGTCAAGTGGAATGGCATCAAAGTTATCACGAGGTAGCTGAAGGTGTTTATTTAAATCATCTTCTGTGATTCTGATGGTCTCATTTCCAATTACAAAAGAAAAAGCTAGTTGGTCATTAGTAGAGGAGTTTGTTGTTGTTCTGTGCACATGCCTGAGAAGCTCAACATTTAATTTGACATTAGTAGTTAATGCTAAGTGCACAATGGAGTGTTCATTTAAAAAACGGATCCATGTCTCAAAATAGGTCATTTTAACTGGATCACGTTCAATAATTGAAACGAAATTTGTTTTTAGAATCTGAATATTATCCGCCATTTAATTAAAAATGAGAATAAATTTTGGATTTAAAACAAATAAGTTTGTGCCCTTCGAATTATAAAATAAAACAAATTGACCAAACTTTTAACACACTTGTTAAATTAACCAAACAAGGCCTTAGGAGAATTAAAATTAAAATTAACTACACTTAACAATTTATGCCAAATAAAGCCTTAAAACACAAACTAGAGCAACTGGTGAAATTTGTTGATTTTGGTATCAAGATAATCCTTGTGATCTGGACTTTCAAAACTTTCAAAAATTACAATTTTTGGTAGTAGTTTGTTATGGTGTTGATCGAAATAAAAATCCTTCTTCTCCCTTGCGACTCGGTGCTGTATGTATATGACTGAATAAAAAATTGACTTGTATGCATATATATTCACAGACAGCAAATCACAAAATGATCAAGTGGTATGTGGCGACCAGTGTAGTAGAGATTTCTATGGCGACCAGGGAACCATCCTGTGGCGGCTACAGAGGAATCACTTAGAATTTTCTAAGTAACTTCCCTCTGTGGCGACCAGGGATCCTAGTATAATCCTATGGCGATTACAGAGGAATCACTTAGAATTTTCCAAGTATTCTCTCTGTGGCGACCAATGATCCTAGTATAATCCTATGGAGACTACAGAGACTTAGAATTTTCTAAGTATTCTTTCTGTGGCGACCAAGGATCCTAGTGTGCCCTTAAAATTTCCTCAGTTTTCTGTGGCGATCACAACATCCACTTGAAAATTCATTCCACAAAATTACAATTTTAACAAAATAGAATTTTATGCTGCTAATATTACAAATTTAACATATTCTTTTAAATATCTGTAAATTTAAAAGATGTTTGATTGATAAATCTCAATTATTTTTCACCACTTATATAATTATTATCATTAAATTTATAATATCATATTTTTGTGAAAAATGATTATGCTGCAAATTTTAAATTAATTTCAATAGACTCTTTAAATATTAAATATTTAAAGTCTACTCGAATTAAATTTGATAGCTTTATTAGTATGAATGTACCAAGACATATATTTTATTAGATGCAAGCACATAAATATCTGAATTACGAGAAATAAGTAATGGCATGTAAATTCAGATGTCCTCAAAATGTTGAAATTTAATAACAAATAAATTCAACCAAGACAAATTACAGTTCCTGACTTCTAATATATTAATTACAAAGGTTTAACATCCCAAGTTCACTAACCAACTTAGAGAATGTGTTTTCATCAAGTGGTTTCGTGAATATGTCTGCAATTTGATCCTCTGTGGGTACAAAATGTAACTCCACAGTGCCATTTGTGACACGCTCTCTGATAAAGTGATACCTGATATCAATGTGCTTTGTTCTTGAGTGTTGAACTGGGTTGTTTGAGATTGCTATTGCACTTGTATTGTCACAGAATATTGGAATTTTGATACCAACAGACCATAATCCCGGAGTTGGTTCCTCATCCACAAGATTTGGGCACAACAGCTTCCAGCAGCTATGTATTCAGCTTCAGCAGTTGATATGGATACTGAGTGCTGCTTCTTGCTATGCCAGGATACCAATCTTCTCCCAAGAAAGTGACAGCTTCCTGATGTACTTTTCCGGTCAATCTTACAACCTGCAAAATCTGAATCTGTATAGCTAACTAGGTCAAAACCTGTACCTTTAGGGTATCAAATACCAAGATTTGGAGTTCCCTTAAGAAACCTAAATATTCTTTTAACAGCTATGAGATGAGACTCTTTTGGTTCAGCTTGAAATCTAGCTCATATGCATGTTGCAAACATAATATCTGGCCTACTTGCTGCGAGATAAAGTAATGAGCCTATCATACCTCTGTAGCTTGTGATGTCAACTTTCTTACCATTTTTATCCTGATCAAGCTTAGAGGTTGTTGGCATGGGAGTCTTGCTGGAGTTGAATCTTCCAGATTGTACTTCTTGAGAAGTTCTCTGATATACTTGGATTGACAAATGAATATACCATCTTTCCTTTGACTCACTTATAAACCAAGAAAGTAGTTCAATTCTCCCATCATGCTCATTTCGTACTTCTCTACATTAGCTCAGAAAATCTCTTACAAAGATCATCGTTAGTAGAACCAAATATAATATCGTCAACATATACTTGAACTAATATCATATCAGATTTATGCATTTTATGAAACAGAGTTTTATCTATGACGCCTCTAATAAAACCATTTTCAAGTAAAAACTCAGAGAGAGTGTCATACCATATCCTTGGAGCTTGCTTAAGACCATAGAGAGCTTTGAATAGGAAGAATACCAAAATTAGCCAGATTTGGATCTTCAAAACCTGGAGGTTGTTCTACATACACTTCTTCTTCTAGCTCCCCATTCAGAAATGCACTCTTCACATTCATTTGATAAACTTTGAATTCTGAATATGCTACGAATGCCAGAAACATCCTGATTGCCTCAAGTCTAACCACTAGTGCATAGGTTTCATCATAATCTATACCCTCTTCTTGAGAGTAACCTTTAGCTACTAGTATGGTCTTATTTCTCGTTATAATGCCATCTTCATATAACTTGTTCCTGAATACCCATTTAGTGCCTATCACTGACTTGTACTTTGGTCGGGGTACCAGCTTCCATACCTTCTACCTCTCAAACTGATTGAGTTCTTCTTGCATAGCAAAACCCAATCTAGATCTTCAAGTGCCTCATCCACTTTCTTAGGTTCCATTTCAAAAAGAAACCCTGAAAAGTGACATTCATTCTAAGTGGCATGTCTAGTTCTCACTCCTGTGTCAGGATCACCAATATCAACTCAAAGGGATGGTCTCTGTTCCAAACTCTTTGTCGAGGGAGATAAGATCTTGATGTTTCCCCTTGTTCAGTCTGATGTTGAGTGTGAACTGTAGATCCTCTTCCTGCTCCCCCTGAGTTGTTGTTACCATGACTAGATGATTCTGAGCTTTGTGCAGTAGTTCTTGAAGGTGTTCCTGTACGATTTTCATAATTGTTATTTCCGCCATTACCACCACTTGATCCTGAATCAGTATTTCCATGTAGTGTAGGTATAGATTTTCAAATTCCAGAGATTCAGAATCCTTTTCTCTTTGCAGGCTTGCTTACTTGATGTCATCGAATGTTACATTAAGACTTTCAATCACCTTCTGATCAGTAATCATATAAACCCTGTAAGCTATAGATTCAAGAAAATAGCCAAGAAATATTCCTTCTTCTGCTTTAGCATCAAAATTTCCTAGATGCTCATTTCCTTCCTTCAACACAAAGCATTTAACACCAAACACATGAAAGTATTCCAGTGTTGGTTTCTTGTTAGCCATGATCTCATAAGGAGTCTTGTCATGATCTTTATTAATCAGGGTACGATTTTGAGTGTAATACGCTGTGTTGACAGCTTCAGCCCAGAAGTAAGTGGGAAGTCTTGATTCACTTAGCATAGTCATTGCTGCTTCAACCAAGGTACGATTCTTCCTTTCTACTACTCTATTTTGTTATGGAGTTCTTGGAGCTGAATACTATCTCGAAATACCTTTCTATGTACAGATTTCATTTAGAAATGCATTCTTGAATTCTGTCCCATTATCTGATCTGATCTTTCTAACAGTAATTTCGCGTCCACCTCAATCTTCTTTATATGATCCACTATCAGTTGAGGTGGTTCATCATTGGATTGCAAAAACAACACTCATGTGTATTTGGAGAAGTCATCGACTATCACTAAAGCATATCTTTTCCTTGATAGTGACAACACATTCGCTGGACCAAATAAGTCGATGTGAATTAACTGAAGAGGTTCAGTTATGCTTGTCATTTCCTTGCTTCTGTGTGATGCTTTCTTTGATTTCCTCTTTTCACATGCTTCACAGAGTCCTTCTTGACAGAATTCCATATGTGGTAGTCCTCTCACTAATTCTCTCTTGACCAGAGAGTTCATTATCTTGAAGTTCAAGTGCGAGAGCTTCTTGTGCCAGAACCAACTTTGTTCTGATGAAGCTTTGCTGTAGAAACATCTGATTACTCCATCACAGGTAGACGTCAAGTCATCTACGTACAAATTACCTTTCATCACTCCCTGTAAAGCAAGCTTCTCATCTTTCCTGTAAGTGATCAAACATCTTTCTGGCCTGAAATCAACATTGTATCCTTTTTCACAAAACTGACTAATGCTCAGAAGATTATGCTTCAATCCTACCATAAGAGAGATGTTTTCAATGATGACATTGCTAATTTCCAAATTGCCATATCCCTTAGTAAATCCTTTATATCCCTTAGTAAATCCTTTACTGTCATCTCCAAAGGTAACTATAGGGCCAGCTTTCTCAACCACACCCATGAGCAGGGACTTTTCTCCGGTCATGTGTCTAGAACAACCATTATCCATAATCCACATGATCTTTTCTTTTCTTGCCTTACCCTGCAAACACATATTGATTAAGAAGACCTTGGTACCCAAGATTTCTTGGGTCCTGAAGGTTTAGGGGTAGAAACAGGATCAACAAATGAAACCTTGACAGGCTTAGCTTTCACTTTGACTGACTCCTTCTCAGTGCTAGTCTCATCAGAGATGTTAGACTTAGAGATAGGAGGTACTACAGTCTTAGCATGTGTGTGCTCATTACCTATGCTTGTCTTAGTGTTAGTGTAAGTGCTAGCAGTTGCATGAAAAGCTTTGAAATATTCAGACATGGTAACAAATGCACATGGAATACATCCAACTACATCACAGGGCTCATGAAAACTAGGCATGACAGGTATACTGAAAGTTGCAATAGATTCTACTTTAGCTTTAGTGCATGCATGTGCAAGGTGTGCAGCAGAATTGTAATTATTACATAACTTTCTAGATGCAGATGAGGAAGATGCAAAATCATATTTCTTATTTACACCTACCTTGCCATTTCTGTTCTTCTTAGTCTTAACCTTAGCACCCTCACCAATCTTAAAGTTAACTATAGGGTATGGTTTCTTAAGTGTGTCAGGTTCCTTGCTATCCACCTTATTACCTAAGTCAGCTATGGATTAAGCTTTACTAGCTAGAGCCTTAGGAGTCTTAGGGAATTCCTTTACCTTTTCTCTATCTTCAGCAGTCAATTCCTCATTGACTAGCAAACTTACTTCATCCAAAGTTTCTGAAACAGACTCAGTGAACAATGGAGATACATCATCTTTAATAACATATGGAACCTTTTCTGAAACAAACATGTTTATTTCAGATGTACCACTATGTTTCTTACTGTTCAGCTTAGAATAGTCAAGTCCTATTGAAGTCTTAGATTTAAATCTTTGACTATCTATTATCTCCTTCTGAGTCAAAGCTGCATTTTTAAACGCCTGTAACTTCTTTTCTAAGTCAGCAATTTGGGTTCTAAGAATGGCTTCTATGTCTGCATTGCACTTAACCTTATTCTCTAGATATTATTCTTTTGTTTAAGGTGTTCTAGTCCAACTACAACCAATTATAGTTCTTCATTCCTAGAGATTAAACTCTCAGATTTAAGAACTAACTTATCATTTTCAAGTTTATATACAAGCATGCTTGTATGAACATTATACAATCCTAAAGTATGTTCATGCACGATAGATTTGTATTCAGACACAGATATATCTATAGTGGTAAGTTCAGGAACTTGAGATGATCGTGATGATTCCTCTGTAGAGTATTTCATAAGAGCCAGATTTATATACTCTTCCTCTTTATCCGAATCAGTATCATCCCAGCTTGTTCCTTCAGCAATGTACGCTCTTCCCTTTTCCTTCACCACATAAGCATTCAGCTTATGTTTCAGCTCCTCATTCTTCCTCTTCAAATCTTCATAAGTTTCCTTATTTTCATAGGAGTCTTTTGCTTTTGCTTCCTTGGGCTTTCTGTAATCAGATACAAAGTGCCCTGACCCATTGCAGTTGTAACATCTTATTTTGCTCTTGTCTACCCAACTTAACTTCTAGACTCCTCTGGAGCTTGACCCTGATGAGTAGCTTCCTTTCTGAAATCTCCCTGATGAACCCCTTAATTTATAGTTGGGCTTCCTTCTGTGTGATGCCCTCCAAACCCGGGTTAGATGTTTGGGGCTCACAACACACATACCACAATATATAAACCTGTATATAAAATATTATATGCATTGACCCTTCATTACACAACCATGGATCGCAACAGGTTAAAGTATGAAAACAAGCCACAACCTTAACTTTTATTACATCGTACCAAGTCCCAACTAGTTCAACTTATAATTGATAATGATATCGTTCTTACAAACTTGTATAACTCATCTACAATAAAAAGCTTCTGCTAGCTCGATCCAGCTTAACCTGGAATCCTAGCTCGCACATTGGATTGGGAATCCTTGTTACCAACAATTCTCCTTTTTAACTGTTGAAAACATAAAAAGGTTTGCAAGAGTGAGCTAACTAGCTCAGCAAGTCATAATAGCAACAACTGAGGTTAAACAATAATCAATTGAAATGATTCAGAAGAATCAAGTTTCTGAATAAGCAATGATTAGAATTGGATATTCACTTTTCATTTTGAAAACCAAGGTTAGGCTGCTAATCAGTCACGCAGTAACCCCGAGTAAGGCTCCCAGCTTTGCTCTATATACTGGATCCAAGGAATGCATTGGCCTACTATGACCACGAATCTGGTCCGACCACGAATCCGGTCCACATTTATAAAACCATCCAATTCTAAAACAATTCAAAATGATAACCAAGTTAAATCAATAAGCTGAATCATAAACAACATTTATCTTGAAGCATAGGGTGATTCACAATACCATGAAGGTATAACAATGAATTCAAAAAGATTAACTTTCAATCAAGGAAAGAATCAGAAAGTAGAAGACCAAGGGTTCAAGGGTTCCGAGGATTGGTCTTCTGTTAAACAAGAAATAAGGGTTGGTATGTCAAGCAATTCAATATCAGAAATCAATATATGGCAGATATGTATTTGTGGAGTAGTATCATATGTGTCTGGCTCGTATCCGAGAATTCAACAATCAATGGTTTATGAAGAATAAGGCTTATGGCTCAAGATCAATAAGAAGCAGGGTTCAAGGTTGAACAGTTTAAAGTGCTTACAAGATAAAACAGGATATATTTTCAATACTAGCAACATGTTATGAGAAAGTTTAAAAATATTTACAATATATCTTGAAGAAGGTTCAGAAGTACTTGCCTTAACACAAATGATTTCCAACTTTACTTGTACATCTATCAGTTTTACTTTTTAATTACTTTCCTTCTTTTCCTATGCCTTGCTTCCATTCATCAATCACATTCCTTCTCTTTCTACGCTTCAATTCTATTTACGGATCATTGACTTTCTTTTTCTAAGCCTCGCTTACTCTGCTAGTCATCACAAGTATTTATTAATACTCAATCTCATATCATTTTAATTGACACATAGATGTCATAAGCTTTTGTCTATCCTTCGTTTCACCCAAATCCGATTTACGGATTGAAAGTTATGATTAAAACAGTCAAACAATAACCACATAGACATATAACATATCAATTAGATAGCACATAGCACATAGCACACAAGATATTCGGTCAAAATAATTTTTCAAAGAAGATTCGGGGTCAAAATGATTTTCCAGGTATTTAATACGAAATTTTTGAACATTTTTCGAAACTAAAATGGGCCTCCGAATCATTTTATAATTAAATAATAGGGTTCGAACACCCGAATCTGACTTTAAAATAATTTTATAATAATTATCGAGCCTTAAAAATAATTTAAATTAATATTTTAAAGCTTGAATCTATTTTTCGGAATTTTTAAACCCTAATAAATAATTAAATATAATTAAATAATCAATTAAAATTAACTAATAACTAATTAAATTAATTAATCAATTAATATTTGAATTAGTTGACTAATTAAATATTTAATTACCAACTAAAATTAATTAATTAAATAATTGGGATTTATTTTTAACTTAAAAATAATTTTCAGAAAATAAATAATGAATTTTTGAATTTTAAAAATAAATAAAAATCAAATTTTGAAAATATTATAAAAAGAAAATATAATTTTTGAAAAGAAAAACAGAAATTTGATATTTGAAACTTTTGTAAACAAAAATCCAGGTTTTGTAAATTTGGCAAAATATAGGGACTTATTTGTATTTTATCCTCGTCACCATCACCGATCGCCGGCGATCGCCATTAACGGCGATCCCGAGCTTTTCCGGTGACACAAAACCAGCCCAGAACCACACAAAAATCTCAGGGGATGATCTTTTCTGAAATAAACATGTTTATTTCAGATGTACCACTATGTTTCTTATTGTTCAGCTTAGAATAGTCAAGTCCTATTGAAGTCTTAGATTTAAATCTTTGACTATCTATTATCTCCTTCTGAGTCAAAGCTGCATTTTTAAACGCCTGTAACTTCTTTTCTAAGTCAGCAATTTGGGTTCTAAGAATGGCTTCTATGTCTGCATTGCACTTAACCTTATTCTCTAGATATTATTCTTTTGTTTAAGGTGTTCTAGTCCAACTACAACCAATTCTAGTTCTTCATTCCTAGAGATTAAACTCTCAGATTTAAGAACTAACTTATCATTTTCAAGTTTATATGCAAGCATGCTTGTATGAACATTATACAATCCTAAAGTATGTTCATGCACAATAGATTTGTATTCAGACACAGACATATCTATAGTGGTAAGTTCAGGAACTTGAGATGATCGTGATGATTCCTCTGTAGAGTCTTTCATAAGAGCCAGATTTATATACTCTTACTCTTTATCCGAATCAGTATCATCCCAGCTTGTTCCTTCAGCAATGTACGCTCTTCCCTTTTCCTTCACCACATAAGCATTCAGCTTATGTTTCAGCTCCTCATTCTTCCTCTTCAAATCTTCATAAGTTTCCTTCGTTTCATAGGAGTCTTTTGCTTTTGCTTCCTTGGGCTTTCTGTAATCAGATACAAAGTGCCCTGACTCATTGCAGTTGTAACATCTTATTTTGCTCTTATCTACCCAACTTGACTTCTAGACTCCTCTGGAGCTTGACCCTGATGAGTAGCTTCCTTTTTGAAATCTCCCTGATGAACCCCTTAATTTATAGTTGGGCTTCCTTCTGTGTGATGCCCTCCAAACCCGGGTCAGATGTTTGGGGCTCATAACACACATACCACAATATATAAACCTGTATATAAAATATTATATG